>NC_056729.1:1902011969-1902164469 GCF_019279795.1 Protopterus annectens
CAGAAAATCATCCAGGCCCAGCTAAAATTTGCAAAGCAACACATCAAATCTCCCAAAAGCATGTGAGAAAATGTGTTATGGTCTGATAAGACCAAGGTTGAACTTTTTGGCCACAATTCCAAAAGGTATGTTTGGTGCAAAAACAACACTTTGGATCACCAAATCCCCATGGTGAAGCATGGGGGTGGCAGTATCATGCTTTGGGGTTGCTTTCCTTCAGGTGGAACTGGGGCTTTAGTCAAGGTGGTGGGAATTATGGACAGTTCCAAATAGCAGTCACTTTTGGCCCAAAACCTTCAGGCATCTGCGAGAAAGCTGAAGATAAAGAGGAATTTCACCTTTCAATATGACAATAACCTCAAGCATACATCCAAATCAATAAAATAATGGATTCACCAGAAGAAAATTAAAGTTTTGGAATGGCCCAGCAAGATCCCAGACCTAAATCCAATAGAAAATCTGTGAGGTGACCTAAACAGTGCACAAGAGATGCCCTTGCAATTTGACAGATTTGGAGCACTTTTGCAAGGAAGAGAGGGCAAATATTGCCAAGTCAAGATGTGCCATGCTGATAGACTCCTACCCAAGAAGACTGAATGCTGTAATTAAATCTAAAGGTGCTTCAACAAAGTATTAGTTTAAGGGTATGTACACTTATGCAACCACCTTATTGTAGATTTTTTATTCTTTATATTTTTTCCCCTAATAGATTTATTTGTTTTTCAAATGAATTGTACAGGTTATAGGTCGCAGATCTCATTAAAGGTGAGAAAAGTTTTGAAATGATTTATTGTGGTCTCATTTTTATATCACAAAAAGATGGCATTTCAACAGGTGTATGTACACTTTTTATGTCTACTGTATAAACATGAAATGTTTCCCCATGTTTTGATGTCAGCATTATAGCATAAGTAAGTAATTTGTCCAGTTTCTCAAAACACTCAGCTTATAATAAAGTGTTATGTCCTTAATATAGGGTGATTGTAAAATGTCCCAAATAAAACACAAAACAAGTAACAAGGGAGGTCACACAAAAAAAAAATCATAGACAAAACATTTAAAAAGCCCTGGCAATCCAGAGACATACGTTTGTAATAGTTTAAACCTCTATTGAAGGAAACAATTGGGAAATACATATTGGGAATTGCATATTGTAAACTTGCTTCTCTTGGAAATTATCTTTTCATTCTGTGTGTTTGTTCCAATTTATTTTTTTTTTTTAGTAATAATTTTTTTTTTTTTTTTTTTATGTAATGTACTTAGTAGTATTTAGTGGAGTTCCTGCATCTGAAAATGGACATGTATCCAGCCAGACTAGCCCGGTCAACAAATGTAAAATAAATAAATAAAATAAAATAAAAATATGCAGATATCCCCCAGGATTCACGAAGGCAATTTTTCCATGCAGGATCAGTGTAAGAGCTCCTGCATGAAAAAATGGCTCTTCGCGATTCAGGACAGGGCCGTTTTGACATACACAAGCAACCCTACAATTTTCTTGCATGGAAAACCATGCAGTATGCAAATCAACTTATTTGCTGCTAAACAAACATGCAGATGAGTTGATTTTGTGATTCTGCAAGCTGCCCGGAGTCCGTGCAAGAACAGTGTCATTGCAGTACATGTATTCGGCTAGTAGCCGAATACGTGTCTGCAAATGACAAAACAGAGCCATGACAGCTCCTAAAAATGGCTGTACACAGGTTATTAGTCATGCCAATTGCTAACTATAAGGCCATTGGCATGAAAAGGATAATTTATAATGATAACAAATTATTTTTTAGGGCAATATTGGCCATTTAAATGTAGCGCAGTGCCACGCAAACAGGAAGGTCCCGAACATAAAAAAAAATTAAAGTAAATAAATTATAAAAATGTCTGCATTTTGGCCATTATAGTCAGTGGCATGCAGAATCTAAACACCTATCTACACTGGTTGCTAAGGGGAAAGGCTGTGCTGGAGTGCAGTAACTAAGGGCTTATTCAGTGGGGTATGTAAATAAGGCAAAAATGCCTAAATGTACCTGAATCACAGATTTCAACTAAGTCCAACATTGCACCTAACCATGTAGGAGCAAGAGGACTACCTTGTAAGAACAGGGAATAGGAAACAGAAAAGGGGAGTGTATCTGGTTCCTGTAAATGCACTGGAGCTCAACACAAATGGGAGTCTCAGAGCTCAGCCTAGCTGAGCAGGGTTGTGTGTCAGGCAGCTTTGACTGATAGGATTCTGTGGTGAAGAAACTAAAGCTGTGTCTGCAGCCAGGGGAGGGTCAAATCTTGCTTAGCAGTGTTTGCACTGGCTCAACGGTTTTGCGTGGGGCACTGCGGAGCTTAAACTAGGAGGAAATAGGGAGAAAAACTGCAGGAACTACCAGAAAACAGGAAACAATCCACAAGGGGGGATCCACCTTGGATCCCGGAAACTACCATCCCATCAGTCTGACAAGCCTTATCTGCAAGGCCATGGAGCGTATTATCATGGAACTTATAAACAAAGACATTGGCAACCTTCAAACACTGGACCCCACCCAGTTTGGGTTTGTGAAGGGCCGATCTTGTCTCCTGAACCTGATTGACTTCTTTGAATCAGTCTCTAGAGCCATGGACAAGGGTAAGGTGGTCCACACAGCCTATCTAGACCTTGCCAAGGCCTTTGATACCATCCCCCACTCGGGAATCATATATAAACTTACTAAGTTGGGCATTAATCCCTATGTCACCCAATGGGTTGCTAAATGGCTTACTGATAGGACCCACACTGTAAAAGTAGCCGACTCCAAATCCAGCTTCAGACAAGTGACAAGTGGAGTACCTCAGGGTTCAGTCCTGCGGCCGCTCTTGTTTGGCATCTACTTCTCTGAAGTACAGGTCAACACTAAGGGACTCTGGCTAACAAAGTTTGCAGATGACTACAAACTGGGAGCCATTATTGAATCCCCAAATGATGTGGATACTCTACAAAATGGCCTTACAGAAACAGATGCTTGGTGCCAGAGCCATGGGCTCAAGCTCAATGCCAAGAAATGTATTGTTATCCCCTTTGGGAAAAACATGTATCCATGAATTACCATATAGGTGGCAGTACACTAAACACAGAAAGTGTGATAAGAGACTTAGGGACACAGGTGGACAGTGGTCTCACCTTCGATAACCACATCGCCACAACAGTCAGGAAATCCTTCTATGTGGCACACCTCATCACGAAGGGCTTTTCATCCAGAAAAAAGGAGGTCATTGTCCCACTGTACTCATCCCTCATTAGACCCATTATAGAATATAATGCCCCATTTGGTATGTACCACTCAAGACATCTGCAACAACTGGAAAGGCCTCAGAAATACCTCACTAAAAGAATCACAGGCCTAAAGCAGATGCCCTACGCTGACCACCTTAAAAAACTCCATCTATACTCTGTTGCATATCGTCTACTCAGAGGCGATCTCTGCTTAACATACAAGGCCATGTCAAACCCAGAGCTGTTGGACATGCTACACTTAAAGAAATCCCAATCCCTCAGAGCTACACACTCCAGGGATCTAAACCTTGTCATCACAATAAACAAAACATGTTGGAGGGATAGGTTCCTGACCCAGAGACTCCCCAGACTCTGGAATAGATTGCCCATACATGTCAAGCAGAGTGCCTCTTTGGACCTCTTCAAGAGGAACCTTGATGATTGGATGGGAGAAAGGAAATTCACCCCAGGGATCACGTCAGTCGCCCTGCTAGACAGGGGTCCAGGAAAGTAAATAATGTGGGAAGAAATAGCCAGGGAACTGTTATGGCTAGGCTTGTATAGGCCATAGGGCTGATAGCCTAGTACCAACCTATGAACCTATGAACCTATGAACCTATGAACAAGCACTAATTATGTAGCTGGTAGGTTGAGTTAATCACAGGCAGCCAATTACACAGACAGCACTCACAGCACAGCACTATAAAGTATTACAAACAGCCTACAGTCAGGTTTTCCCCACAAACTTAGCACCATAGGTGAGCACTTGTCAGGAATTTTAACTTTGAAAAATGTTAGGGGCTGCAGTTGCTCTCATACCTCAATATGTGGAAGAGGCTGTGGGTGGTGAAGAGGATAATGCTGACAACTGCCTCAGGCTGTGGAGGAGGAAGAGAGTGTTCAGACCCAGGTTAACCTACTGGGGCTAAATGAGGTGGAAATAGTAGAGCCTTACAGGGTGGACAGGGACCTACTACAGCAAATCATCGAGCTGTGCCAGCCTCGCCTCACATCCAAGACCAACAGTGGGGAGCCCTTCTCAGTTGGCACCAAGGTGTGTGTAACCTTAAGAATACTAGCTACAGGTACTTTCCAAAGAGCTACTGGGGATATCATGGGGGTCTCATGGGCATCTGCATCCAGGATACTCCACCAGTTCCTGGATGCCATGCTGCAGCATGCTGGTGACCACATTATTTCCCTCACAACCTTGAGGAGAGAGCCAGAAATATGCATCTTTTCTACCATGTAGCAGACTACCCAGAGGTACTGGGCACCAAAGACTGCACAAACATCCATATCAATGTACCGCCTGGTGTCCGGGGTAGGGTCTGCATAAACCACAGGGGCTATCACTCCATCATCTGCCAGGTGGTGTGCGATGCCCAGGGAATAATAATAAATGTGTGTGCTGGCAACCCTGGTAGCTATCACGACTCCCACATCTGGCATGCTTCACAGCTCCACCAGGCATTTGCCAGGGGAGGCATCCCCTATGGCCATCTTGTGGGGGATGCTGGCTAAGCACTGGAACCATGGATGATGACACCCATCAGAAGTTCACACACACACACACACACACACACACACACACACACACACACACACACACACACACACACACACAGTGAAGAACTCCATAATAAGGCACACACACAAATCAGAGTCATAATACAGCATGTGTTTGGGATGCTCAAGTTATGGTTCTGCTGTCTTGACATATCCAGTGGAGCCTTGCAGTATGGTCCAGCCACATGGGCCATATGTTCATTGTAAGTGCCATGCTTCACAATATGATTCTGTGGAAACAGCTGCAGCAGGATCAGCATGGGGAAGGGCCACACAGCTCCCACCAGTGCCAAGGTCCCCACAGGCACAATGGGACTTGGAGGAGGAACCCCCTAAGCCAGCACTTATAGGCAGAAAGAGGCATGCTCAGTATGCCCAGGCCTTGGCAGAGACAATGCATAGCACACACACTGACACTGTAAGGGCCCAGGGACTGACACCTCTCTCCAACTCCCACATACAGTAAAATGGATAGCACACACACCACACAACCTGTCACCCACCATGTACAGGCTGTAAACTGTATGCATCCAACATATGCAGCCCTCAAGCACCATCTTCACCTCCGCTACAGGTACAGGGTAAGTGCATTTACCTAACCATAAGTGCAGGGAGTACTATTTTCTCCTATCACACCTATGGTATTGTAGTATGCATGTAAGGGACCGGGGTGTATACTGGGATTGTAGTAAACCCTGACAACTCTATAGGACAACAGGATGTTTGTGTCCAGCACTGCCATCACTACAGTATGCAGTAGTACACAAGGCGAGTAATACCAAAGCAGGAAATGTGTGCTGGACAGGTAACTGGGTGGTCAGAGGTGACAGGCATGGTAGGCATTGTAGGGTTGCCATACCCAAACCACACCCACCCACCAATGTAACTATACACAACCATAACAAATGTCTGGCACATTCTACCCCCAGAAATGGGAAAAGTTACAATACACATCCATACAGACATTTGCAGTGATAGTACAGCAGGTTCTGCAGTTGCAATAAGGATCTGAAAGGCAAGACGTCTGAAATCTACAAGGATGCCAACACAGTCTGACCCCAGTCTCTTCACTGATGTGACTGTAGTCTACAACACAGCTCATGATACTATGTGAAATGGCAACAAAATGTAAAACAAATAATAGCACAGTCACTGAAAATGTTTACAGTTCACAGGTGCCCACCCAATACAAAAGCAGTAACCTAGATATGTTTGCAGGGAAACACCAATACAGCAGACAGTGCAAGGCATTTCACAACCAACATGATAAGTTGTGCCATGACAACACAATTGCATGAATACCCCTACTGATGTGCCACCGGTAGATGTGCATGGGCAACACACTCTAAAGTACTCTGATCCCTCTGTGTCACTCTTCAACAAGGCCTCTGTGACTTGACATGTTGTAACATGGCCTACACCCTCATCTATGTGGGTGAGAAGGTCCCCAGGGCACATACCCCACTAATGGCAGAATGACCTAGCAACCCACACCAAAATGTGTGTGTCAGGGGTCAGCTAAGTGCCTTTCACTGCCCTGCCACTGATACTCATACTGTAACTTGCAGTGCTATGCTGTATATACTACACATATGGTGGACATTTCTGCAC
Source organism: Protopterus annectens (assembly GCF_019279795.1). Classification (NCBI taxonomy): domain Eukaryota; kingdom Metazoa; phylum Chordata; order Ceratodontiformes; family Protopteridae; genus Protopterus; species Protopterus annectens. The sequence goes on from NC_056729.1 coordinate 1,902,018,388, forward strand.
AGTAGACTGCACTCCGCACCCACACACATACCCACTGACCTGTGACAGCAACACATCTGGACATGGGTGTAATAGAAAGTGGGACAACTGCAAGATGATAGGCATGTGTACTGAATACTAGCCAACGTACTGAGAAATCTGGTAGGCCAAGGTGTCTTGCATATCCAGGACATGCCTGCAGGGAGGAATGTAGATACAGTAATGTCTGTCTGTAGGTTGTACTGTCACTCTGCAAGTGCATGCAAGTAACTTGCCATACTAACAGCAGTGTATGTAGCCTGCATGAACTTGCTGGACAAGGAGTGGGACCATTACCACCAGTAATGTAATGTGCAGAGGTATGCCAACAGCAGAATATCACCTGTCAGGAATAATAACACACAAGCAGGGGATGCCTAGTCAGTAAAGTAATAACCTGCTGGACTGTTCATAAAACTGCATCAGTAAAGTGGATGCAAACACACCTTCAAACAGCCCTTATTGGCCAAGAATGTGCATAGTGTCACTCATAATATTGTTGTGTGCATAATATATCCTGTAGTCCACTGATAAAGCACTGTGATGGCCTCAGGGTGTCTGTCAATAGTGAATGACAGAATGCATTGCAGAGTCAGAACTCAAATATATCAGAAAACATGTCTGCTAAAACAAACACAGTACCGGTAGGGCACTTCTGTTTACATTTGAGAGGTATGGTTGTAGCACACAGAGTTCTCGACTGGACTACAAGTATCTGTGGAATAGAGTGCAACAATCACTATGGGGGATCATACTAGGCATGCTCCTACACTTAGAAAATAGCAGCTCATGTGTGCACTCACAGGGGAGGATCTGACCACAGAATCTGCAAGAGTAAGAAATGTGGAGAAGGGGAGAAAATACAAGTGAGACAAACTGACACAAATAGGGACAATGAAGACATAATCCCATTACAAGTGTAGAAAGATGATAAAATAACAGCTTGTCCACTAGCATGCATGTTCTGAAGGAGGTGATGTGTGAAACTGAAATGTGTGCGATAATACTGGAAAAGCAACCATTACTGACTGAATGATATATCACAGAACACAACAGTCATGTGTGAAATGGATAAAAAAATCTGAGGCCACAGTCTGGCCATGTGCTAAAATTCTGCACAGTTGACAGGTATGTGCAGGGTCACACTGGACATGTTTACACAGTTACATAATCACATGCTATGTTAACATTCACATTGGAGGCTCATACTGGGCATACTCCAACACTTAGATGATTACAGCCCCTGTGTACACACAGGCTACAAGGTCATACTACCCATAGCCCTACAGTTAGAAAACCACATCCCAAGTTTACAGTCAGTATGGAAGCTCACATTGGCCATGGCCCAATACTTACATACTTACAGCCCCTGTGTACACTCACTCTGCAGTGTCACACTGGCCATGTTGCCAAAGTTTGTAAACACACCCCATGCTTACAATACGTATGGAGGCTCATACTAGGCATGCTCAAACACTTAGAGACTCATAGCTCAACACATACAAATATAACAGTCAGACAGTGGCAGAGACAGGTGGAGGGTGACAGATACAGAAACAGTGAGAGAGAGGGGGATACATACACATAGTCATACACAGAGACTTGCACACTGAAAGGCGTAGAGTGTCATCCTGCTGCAGTCACTTGCACACCCTCTGTACTACTGCCATATCCCACTATGAAGCCAACTCCCATTGCCTGAGCAATCTAACAACACCTACTGTTGTGTGTGTGTTTGCAGGTGACATTTACCTTCAACCTTGCCCAACAGAACACTGGCCATTGCCAAAATATATAGTGCTGTCTGATGACACTCACCTTAGAAGTACATTAATTCCATCAGCAAACCATCAGAAAACCAGTAAGCTGCATGGCGTGTCTTGTAACTGTGTAAGACTGTAGTACACATAACTAGATAGACAGGAGGTCTAATCCTAGTACTGACTGCTGCGAGTGTGTGTGTGTGTGTGTGTGTGTGTGTGTGTGTGTGTGTGTGTGTGTGTGTGTGTGTGTGTGTGTGTGTGTGTGTGTGTGTGTCCATGTGAGACAGAGAGATAGAGAAACAAATAAATGCCTGCATAGCTTTTATGAAAATACACTTTTGTGCCCTATGGAGGGCAGTATGTCTCCCATCAGCAACACTTTACAAGTCTGTGTGATAACATGCAGTATAGAAGCAACATCAGACCATGCTCAGCCCACCAAGTGTCATGACGCATATGTTAACTGCATAACACTATAGTACATCTATCTAGATAGGTAGGGTTCTAATCTCAGCACTGGCAGCTGTGTGTGTGTGTGTGTGTGTGTGTGTGTGTGTGTGTGTGTGTGTGTGTGTGTGTGTGTGTGTGTGTGTGTGTGTGTGTGTCTATGGGTCAGACACAATAAGTCCTGCATAGCTGCATATAAAAAATATTTTAGTGTCCTGTAGAGGGCAGTATGTCCCCCATCAGCAACACATAATAAGTCTGTGTGATGACATTCAGTATAGAAGCAACGTCAGACCATACTCAGCCCAGCAAACATCTTGGTGTATCTAGTAACTACGTAACACTATAGTACAACTACTTAGATAGGCAGGGTTCTAATCTGAGCACTGGAAGTTGTGTGTGTGTGTGTGTGTGTGTGTGTGTGTGTGTGTGTGTGTGTGTGTGTGTGTGTGTGTGTGTGTGTGTGTGTGTGTGTGTGTGTGTGTGTGTGTGTGTGTGTGTGTGTGTGAGTCAGACAATAAATTCTGTATAGCTGTATATAAAAAGCATTTTAGTGTCCTGTGGAGGGCAGTATATTTCCCATCAGCAACACTTTACAAGTCTGCATGATGACATTCAGTATAGAAGAAACTTAAGACCATAATCAGCCAAGAAAGCGACATGACGCATATAGTAACTGTGTAATACTATAGTACAACTACCTAGACAGGCAGGGTTCTAATCTCAGCACTGGCAACTGCATGATTCAGTCAGAGACAACAAGCCCTGTATAGCTGTATATAAAAGACATTTTAGTGTCCTGTGGAGAGCAGTATCTCTCCGATCAGCAACACTTTACAAGTCTGTGTGATGACATTCAGTATAGAAGCAACTTCAGACCATACTCAGCCCAGCAAGTGTTGTGGCATATATGGTAACTGCATAACACTGTAGAAAACTACTTAGATAGGCAGTGTTCCTATCTCAGCATTGGCAACTGTGTGTATGTGTGTGTGTGTGTGTGTGTGTGTGTGTGTGTGTGTGTGTGTGTGTGTGTGTGTGTGTGTGTGTGTGTGTGTGTGTTTCTGAGAGAGAGAGAGATAGAGAGAAAGAGAGACAGAGAGAGAAAAGCATGTGTTCTGTATGTGTGTTTTTACAATAACAGTTTTACTGGATGTGGAGGGCACTATGGTATACATACACGCTGTGTACCAGGCCGTGTAATGACACCCATTTTGGGAGCTATGTCACACTATGAGTAGACCAGCATGCTCTGTGGTGTGTGTAGTACCTGTGTAGTACTGTACTGCAAGTAACGAGATGGGTAGGGTCCTACACCCATTACTGGCAACTGTGTGTGCGCACGCACACATGTGTGTGTGTTTGTGTGTGTGTGTGTGTGTGTGTGTGTGTGTGTGTGTGTGTGTGTGTGTGTTGTGTTTTGGAATCATATCCTCTGTGGGTATACCATTATGTGTGTCCCATCCATGCTGTGTACCACCTGCTGATGCCATCACTCTCTGTGGAATGGTACTGGCACCTGGCTGCTATAAAGCATGTTGCATGATTGCAGAGGCCATTGCAGTCATGTTTACAGGTGTCTACAGAGAATTTTGTACTTCTCAACCCGTATGTGGTCTGTGTCCTCCAACAAAGGTCATGCATGTGATATCATTGGCAAGTAGGACACAGTTACTGTACCCACATACACACACTACTGTTAGATATTATACATGATGGAACTACATGGTGATATGAAGTGTGTCACCTTGTCAAATGTCCAGGCTTGTGGGAGCAGGACATAACCGCAGTTGCCATTCCTGGTGGGTTATGTCAGTATCTAGACAGGCTGACACAACATGACTTGTTGTAAAATGTACTGGGATGTGTGACATGCAGTCCAGTTATGTGGAACATGTCCTGTGTCAGTAGCAGTATAGCCCATTACAGTGGAAGTGTTGCTGTATGATTCTGTCAATTGCCAATTGTGTCAGTCTTTTGTGTGCCGATGCTATGGATATCTCAGTATCTGTACCACTTCCACCCTGTGAACTACAGAATACATACCACAACCCTGTCATACACAGTGCCACGCATGCCCTCTCCAACTGTATAAGCCTTGACTGTCATTGAAAGATATGGCAGGGCCAACAGGTTCCCACACGTGCATCTGTCACAGTCAATAACATGTTTGAACTGGAGACTGACCTACTGACAGTACTCCAAAACCTGTTTCATATGTATGGTCCTGCTGGTGCTACACTTAGGTGACATGTGTGACAGCTACCTGTCTGTGAAAAAAGGTCTGCATGGCAGGTCACACTGTCTGACAACAGTGTTCATCACAAACTCCTACATGCATACAAACCTGTTAAACTTACATATAATGTTGTAACCTGGATACAAAACAGGTAGTGTATGTGCAGTCTGCAACACTCCACATTGCTACTGTCTGCAGGCCACAGCCTGCAGATACACAGACACCTGAAACACAAACTGGATACAACATGCTAGGGTACATTCAGGCACTGGCAGTGACAACAATACTGTATCATGGCTAATAAGGTACATACACCACTGTGTGTACTAATAACAAATGCAAGCAGACAGCAATGCAAAGTAACTTACATATCTATCATTTATGATATACACCAGTTGCATCAGACCCATATAAGCCTGTCTCTGAATTGATGTTATGTATGACAGGGGTGTGGCACAGGTATCATCATATGCACACGGTGTGGTTCGGTGTGCCAGAGACCTAGGTTGTGCTATAAGAGTGACATCCATGTGTGTGTGTTTGTACAGGTGATCTACCAGATGGTGCTGAGTACAGATAGTGTGTGTGTGTGTGTGTGTGTGTGTGTGTGTGTGTGTGTGTGTGTGTGTGTGTGTGTGTGTGTGTGGAGGTGACAGTCCAGTGAGACACTGTTGTGTATCGGTATGTATGCACACGAGCACACCATGTGGCTGCCCTACACAGGGGTATGTTGGACAGCTGTGGACTCTACAAGGCAGGGTGTCCAGTTCAGTGCCTCTAGCCATGGACGTGAACTGCCACTGCCAGAGGTCTCACTGGCACCACCAGGCTGAAGGCCATAGGTAGTACTGGTCCCTGATGGTGACTGATGTCTGCTAGTTCTGCATCCCTGATGGGACTGGCCAGGGACATGTCCCAATGGCCTGTTGTGGTGTGCTGCAGGCAGCAACCCCACTTCAGTGGAACTGGTGTCACTGCCAGTACAGAAGTTTGAAGGTGCATGGCCCCATAGACTCTCAGCTGATGTTGCTGCTGGGCCACTTCCATGAGGTCAGCACCCATCTCCTGGCACATGTGTGCGCTCAGACATGACACCATCAAGAAGTGACAGAGTCTCACCCCACCACCTATCAATGACCTCCATTAGATGGTGTGTGGCCACAACAAGGTCATGGATGTCACCATGTAAACCAGGGATTCCCACATGCGATACCCTGAGTTTCTGTTTGGTCTTGCATTCAGTACATGTCTGTGCATCCATCACAGCCCAGAACATCCATCTGGTGACACCTGATTTTGCACTTATGACAGGAACTCAATGACCAGCAGTCCTCTTATGAGCACCCCTGCCCACCGGCCTATGTGGGACCTCTTCAGCACTCTGGCCATGGCCAGTATGTACACTCATACCTGCCATAGTCTCCACACTTGCCTGCTCCATGCCACCACCTGACAACTGTCCTTCCCCTGTAGCCACTGGTGATGGGGTATGTGTGGGCAAAGTGTCTGTGTGTGGTGAGAGTATGTATGCATGAGGGATGGCAAGTAATGACACAAATTCAGCCCCTGAAAACACCACCTGTGCCTGTATGTCAGCATCATCATTGGCAATGGCTGTACGTACACTGCTATCAGATATTGAGTGAGAGGTACTGCGACCACCATGACCACCTGTGTGGAAAAGAACAACATATGTAAAATAATATCTGCAATATACTGTGTCATGATACACATGCACAAAGTTTCACACACACACTCACACACATGACGTGGCAGTCACACATCACACACACCTCACACCAGGCAACTGCTGACATCCACAACCCCAGTCAGACCACTACATATCCTGGATATGCTCCAAACAGCATGCAGTGCAGCCTCACACACTTCCTTTTACATCTGCTGTACACCTCTGTGATTTGTGGGTATTGTTAGCAGGTGATGGGTATAGTAGTACCACACACTGAAGACATGTACACATACTTGCTGTTCACCTATATAGCACACTGCCAAGTCATATATGACGTACCACCCAATTGTGCATAGTATCCCTGAATATCGACATGTGTGGCCCACATGTCTGCCCTGTCTGTCATACCTGTCATACATATCGTACCTGTCTGTCACCTTAGTCTGCTGTTGTGAGGTCAGCTGTTACAATGTAGTGACATGTGATGTATGTGACATATCCAAAGGTGGGGTACTTATTGGTCACAACATATGTGTGTACACACATCTTCCAAGGCTTATGGTAGATATTATGTGTACACAACCATGTTTACAGACCAGCTATGTTCCACATATGAGAAGACTGCACAGTCAGTCTCTGGTAACATCACACAACTGTACTGTGACCTCAGAGCTGTGAAATGCACTTGAAGAACACAGATTGGGTAGGAGAACCTGTTGGCATTGCACTATGTATGGTAGGCTGGATACATGACTGTACCTGACTTGAGGATATGAGATTGTTACAGCACACACAGTATTCCTAACAGTCACTGTGGTTGGGATGGTGTGTCTCAGCATGGCACATCTGCACTGTGCCAAATGTGTACACCTGCCCTTGCAGAAGGGACAGGAGGCTGTTGGATTGCAAAAGCATGATGTCTGCAAGTATGTCTGCTTGTTCACACACTGATCATGTACTGTCTGTATGTGCACACTGTGTTTGGGACACTCCTACAGTTACACACCACACTGCTGGGGACAGTCTTACATGGATGTTGCTGTATGGTATGGGTCACTGTTGTGTGGAAATGAAGTGTTAACCATCCACATCTTCATAGAGGATACATGATGATTGAGTAGGCCACACGTACTGGTATGTGCAACTGATCCTACTACCATACCCCTAGCAGAGTGGCACACATCAGGTTCATGAACTTCATCCAGAAAAACACTTCCACCAACATGCTGCTGCATGGGGATGACATAACCCCACTGATACACATTGTCCTACATCTGTGAAACTTAACTGTTGCTATAGTGCACTACAGGTGCACCATAGGTATCATGACACCATGACACACCACCACACATGGTACTGTTAGACCTGCAGTATATCCCCTGAGACATCAAGCAGACCTGCCTATTGTTCAGTGTGTGAGACACCTGCCTTATTCCATACCTACACCATAGGCCACAGTTGTGGAGAATAATGGCATTATACACACATGTAGTACATAGTGGTACTCACTACAGATTTCTAGCACTCCCATAGTGTTCCAGTAGGACCCCCATCATCCTCGATGACCACTGTGAGTCATGTATATCCTACATGGTTTGAGTAATGTCCAGTGGTATACACTGTCACTGTTTGCCCATATGTACACCTCATTGAGATAAGTGACTGCACTGTGGTGCATGGTTTGTGTACAGCTGTGGGAATGTGTGTGTACTGTATTCTGTCCTCACCCCTTGCACAAAGGTGATCCCATTCCTGCCTTCCAAGCTGAATGCAAGTATGCCTCCTGTAGCAGTCAATGTACTACATGTAGGATAACTCTTGTAGGACAGCTGAGCAATAATTGACAGCCATGTCAAAGTGTCAGTAGTTGAGAGCAGTTGTGTACACCACAACATGTACAGTTGTGGTATCATCTGCATTTACCATAACATAGGAGTATTGTTAGACTGTGTACACATGTATATGTATTGTGTCCTGCATATCTTATTGTCACAGTTGTGTCCCTCACACATTCATTTGTCTGTGTGTTGCACAGATTGTAGGTCACATGACAAGTTGCAAGGGTGTGTACATGTGTGTTATTGCTGCCATGTCTATACCCCACAAATGGCTACCAGTGCCATGGGTGGGTGTACACCATTTGGATGCAGTGCATAACATGTCTCATGAACATGTCCCCAGATTATGCCCTTCAACTCCCCATATGGCTACTATCATACCAGATTTCTTGCAATTGCAGCTTAAAAGTTATGGTACACATCTATGACATCAGCTGCTGAGATGCCCTTGTGATGACCACAGTGATACAATGCAGTTAATACCAACAAACTTTAACATGCTGACATTGGTGAAACAGGTAAGAGTATCAGTTGCCTGCATGGTGACATGCTTGACCCTGACATTCCTGTGTTACTGGTGATCCCAAACAGTGTATTACCATACTCACCATGTGAAGGCTGCTGTCTCTCATACATGCCAGAGGTACCTATGTAGGTGTGGCGGAGACATACTGTCAGGAGGCTCACAATTGGCAATGGTACTACTATGACTGATATGTGTCAGCACTGGTACAGTACAAGGTACAATACCACCCAATTAGCTGTCACTCACCATAAATGTGCACTTCTGTGCAATAGGATAACCCACCCACCCATGCTGTTATACTGACACATGACTCTAGATACTCTACAGTAGACAGTAATATTGTTAACGTATTAAATTTATGTGCACTGTGGCCTTACCTGGATACACCTCACCTGTTTCTTGGGTGCCACCCACATCCCTGATGACACTCTGTTGTTGACGTTGTAGTGTGGGAGCCACCCCAAGATTGGTGAAGAGCTCCTCTGTAGCTGTGAGTGGGGGCTGTGTCAGTGGACCCCACCCATAGCAGCTCAGTCCCTGGCCCCTGCATCAGCCCTTCACCGAGTGCACCAAATCAGGTCAGTGGTGTGATTCCTGGTCTGCTCATAGCTTTGGGCATGGTGGCCTAAGATGTTAACTCTGTGGACAAGGTCTTCCCACAGGCCAGTCTGCTCCCACAAAATTGTGCGACTCCTGGAAAAGAAGACATCATAGTGCTCCAGGACAGTCTGTACCATCTCCTGTGTCTCAGCATTAGTTAAATCTGGCATACAGGACACCATGTCTGTAAGACATAAACAGAGAACCACATCACAGGACCTCAGAGGATTTGCAAGTATGATACACTACAGCACATCAGTATTGTTACCCATCACCCACCACTTCCATACAGCTTGTACCCCTGATGCATGTTAGCACAGTATGGATCTGCTGTGCTGCCCTGCTCCTGTTGTATCACGTTGCACACACTGAGGGCCGGTACATTGCACACACATAAATATGGCATCCATGTCAATATGGAGGGGTGATGCTGAATATGTTCCTTGCATATGGGATGTCACTGTTGCCCCACCTTTGCTTGCAAACACTGTGTAATGGAGGTGGTAGCATTTGTCTGTGTTCAAGTATGATGTGTAGAGGTAATTACACAGGTGACATATGCAATTTCTTTTCCAAACTTGGTTTACATACTGTGCACACACTCCATGCTGACTGGAGGGGTGTATGTGCTGTGCATATCTACCTACAGTGATAGTCTGCCATGGCTGTGATGTGTGTGCTACATTTCTCTGCAGCACTATGTCTGTACCTGTGGTGTATGTGTATGTGGATACCCAACATTACATGATCACACCATCAAGATGTGTGACAGACTACTAGAACCTATGTTGAGATGGGAGGTGGTGCATATTGCTCTGCAGTATGGTGTATTGCCAGGAAAGTGTACTACAGATTCATTGTTAACTCTGATGGTGCTCTTGGAGATGTACAGAGTAGGTGTAATAGCCTTGCATTGTGTCACTGTGGATATACAGCCTGCATATGACAGGGTGCATAGAGAGGAGTTGTGCTGCTGTATGAGGACATTCAGAGTGCTAAGGGTATCTGTACAACTGATACAGGAGATGTCAAATGGTACCATGACAGCACTGGTATCTGCCATAGGAGTGACAGTTATGTTTATGTTGCAGTTTGCAGTACATAATGGTTCAGCTGTGAGCTCCCTGTGACTTGCACTGCTGATGGGCAGGCTGGCAGACATCAGACAGGGGTCAACATTTACTGTGCCTTTTGCAGATCACATTGTGATCTGTACTGACATTGGCCAACAGGACCGTGAGACACTGCAGAGGTTTGGGTATCCTCTACAGAGAGTAGTGCTGATGGTCAGCCACAGTATGACAGGGTATATGTGTCTGGGTGGCATGGAGGTCAGAGGAATGGAGAGTACATAGGATGTACAGTTTGGCAAGGTGCATGATTTTTCACACTTGGGATTGACACTGCAGAGTAATGACACGTGGGGAACAGCTGTAGATGACAGTACAGGCGGCATGGTTGGGTTGCAGTACGGTATCAGCAATTACACGTCTCACACACCTACCATATGAGTGACTGGGAAGGTGTAGAACAAAGTCCTGGGACCAGCATTGGCCTGCAGGTTGCAGACACTGGCAGTGATGACAAGATGGGACTCACAGCTCAGCTTTCCACACTTACACATGCTGAGAACTGCAGTGGGTGTCACAGAAGTGCACACAATGATGGATATGTCTGTTACAGGATCTCTCCATGTCGGACAGTTTATAGAGAGTGTCACTGAGTATTGTGATACTGTTGTTGTGAACATGTGGTGTGGAGGGCTTCTCACCATATTGGGACTGGGATGTTAAGGATGACAGTGGCAGGTAAGAGGTGAAGTGGCAGGTGTCTGGCTCTGTGGACAGATGATATGCAGGTGTCTGTTGTGATGTAGCAACATGCAGATGACAGTAGGTATTGGGGAGACATAATCCAATGTGGACACCAGTAATAGGAACAGCCCAGGGAAGTGGGGGGTGATGTAATGTCAGTCTGCACAGGTTGCCAATTACTTGACAGACACAACATGACTTTACTAGTAATTGTCTACAACTATGAGGCAAACCTATGGTCATTCTGCATTACAATACATAGCAGCATTATACAGGCTCAGTATATCACATGCCTTTAAACAAGAACATCGGCAACAGTATTGCAGTATGCAAATACCCTGCATAATTCACTCACATGTCTGAGACACACAACTATATCACAGCTGTACACACATTTAACTTATGGATATGTACTGCATCCTACTGTCTGATCTACCACTGTCAATACTGCTAACACACAATGCTGTATTTTGCATATGTGAGCCATCCTTTCCTGGAGTGGCTCAGGGCCCTGAGCTGTGATCTATGTCACTACAGACATACCCAGTTGAACTGCCCATAGGTACAGTTCTGAAAGATTTCAGAACAGCAAGTGTGTTTGGACATAGTTGTTGTACTGCATATTTTCCCATTACTATATAACCCCTAGTGGATAACATTACAGGCTTACATGTTTGACATACCTTTTTTTTTTTTTTGGCACACTTCTGTGTTCTGCAGCTGCAGTTGTCTGACGGCCTTCTTTCTGTTTTTTTTTTGTTTGTTTTTCTATTTTTTTTTTGTCTCTCTCATGTAAATGTACATGGGAAATACATTTTGCATAGAGAGCATCCTATCATTTGTAGGTAATGGTGAGGAGAAGCTGATAGCCTGTGCACCAATTGCTGACCCCCACTCGCTAATTGCATGCAGAACAACTGTGCTGTTAATCCTACAGCCAATGGCCTAGCACCACAACCCTATAATTGAGTACATCTTGTGGGCATTGGCCCTTTTCCTTGCCTGTGAGGAAGCCATCATGTAGGTGTGTGAACAACAGCATGAAAAAAGTTCCTTTGAGATACCAGTTACATCCTAGACTGTGGAGACAGGCCAGTAAAGTGTGGGAGAATGTTCCACAGATAGGGACAGAATGTAAGTATTGCTGTCATATAGCTGTATGTCTGCTAGTGTAACAGGGTTCTGTGGACATGGCTTTTCTGTGTGATTTTAAAGTCTGACAGTGTTATATGGTTGACATAACTCTCCACAGTAGGCCAATCTGCAGCATGGCCAGGTGTTGGACTCTCATGTTTGTTTTGTTTGTCAGACATGTGTTATATTTGAAATGTCAGTACCATACTGTGGGGATTGCAGTCAGGAACTTCTATCACCCAGTTGGTATTCTGACTTCATATCCTTCAGACAATATCTGTTTCAACAAACCCTGTTACCCCAGCAACTGTGTCAGTTTATGGCAGCAATATCGCATATATGCCCCTGTTTGTGGGCCTCTGTCCCTGATGTATGTCAGACTTTGTTCAGATGTCATGCAGTAGGATGGTGATAGGTGGGGTAATTCATTCTTTAGTGACTTCATTCCTGATACCATCCTACTGATGTATCATTCTGCCAGACATGTCATGTGTAAGAGGCCTAATATATGATGACAAACTGTGGATATTGTGTGGGACTCTGACTAGTTTACATATCTGTGTATGCATGCCAATTGTTGGCAGACTGTCAGGCTTGTGTAGCAATGCAGTGTGTTAGTGTTATGTGGCCTGTGTAGGGAAAGTGATACATGTATGTGTTATGTCCCCTTTTCTGTCTGCCTATACATACTGCTCCAGTCTGTGGTGGTCTCTCAGTTGTATATGTTTGTAGTGCCAGACTGTGACATCTCCCATCCCACAGTCAGCCAGAATACTACAGTGTGACATTGGGGAGTATATGTACGCGTAGTGTGTGTGTGTGTGGCATACATGTTGTGATATTTCTGTCCAGAAGGTCCTTCTACTGTACTGTTCATTTGTTTTCATACTATGTCAGTGTGACTGTGTTGGGATTGTTTGTGTGTATACATTTTAACAATGGTTTCTGTTTTGCAGTGCTGTTCCATCCCTGTGGTGCCTGGTTTATTTGCAAATAAAAATGTTATTCCCCATGCAGGATTCTGCTTACTGTTGTGTCAGCCTGCCTATACTGTGGACAATGCTTGGTAATATTGAACCACAAATTGACAGGTCGGCTCCAAACTGGAAATTAAAACAGGTTTAATCCACAAAGGACAAGTACAAGTCAAAGCTAGGAAGGTTCCCAAAAGACCTTTTAAGCGCTTTTCGTTTGTTCACCAAAAAACTTCATCAGAAAGTAAACTAATAACACAGCCCCGAACCATTTATACAAAAAAGTGGGGGAAAATTAAACCGCATTTAAAGTTGTACAAACTTAAAAATACACATATATATTTTGTCTTAAATAAACATTTTTTAAAAACAAAATCTACTCACAAAATGAAATTGTATCTCGTAAAATAACATAGAAATGGACTCTAACAGGTGTCCTATAGAATGTATGCATAGGAAGTATATTTGGAAAATATGTATAAGTGACAATGATCTACACTGGCTCATTGAAATGGTCTCCAACAAATATATAATAGAACGTAAAGATATATAATAGAACGTAAAGAAATTTATAGGATAACTACTATCTTTGTAAACTCCTCAGTTTTAGTATACAAGAGATAGAACATGCCTCTAATTTTCCCGCACTTTTTTGTATAAATGGTTCGGGGCTGTGTTGTTAGTTTACTTTCTGATGAAGTTTGTTGGTGAACAAACGAAAAGCGCTTAAAAGGTCTTTTGGGAACCTTCCTAGCTTTGACTTGCACTTGTCCTTTGTGGATTAAACCTGTTTTAATTTCCAGTTTGGAACCGACTTGTCAATTTGTGGTTCAAAGTTTTGTGTGCGTTTAATGCTTGGTAATATGCTTAGGAGCTGGTTATGTTTCCATAATGTGATGTTATATCCAGTTATTTGTTGGGTGTGCTGTTGCCTGGGCCACACAACAGACATGTATTTCAGACACATCAGTGGGATAATGTGTGGATTTCAGTCACTATGTACTGTGAAGTGCTTTTATGTTGGGCTTGTGGTATTGCAGTCATGATATGTTAGGACAGAGTTGAGGGTATTACTGCAACGACTATATCAACTTCTGTATTCCACTATTCCAGATATGTGCCTATTTTCATGCCCCCCCCCCTTTGTCACAACTGGTGTTGATTGTTTGCAGTAAGGGCCTGTGAGGCTACCTCTTCACTGGCCATGTTGTTTCAGACAATCCTAGTTCATTGGTCATATTTGTGGTGTGTTCCAAATATTCATTAAATACTGTCTGCGGTCAGTCAAATTGGTGGTGTGAGAGTGTCTGACAGTAAGTGGTGTCATCAGTTTTTATTGTGAGTTGTGAAATCCTTCCAGACATGTATGCTGCAGGCAACCCCGTCAGTCTGAGAAGATCGTAGGCTTTTATGTCCTATGATTACTATCGATTCCCCATTTGTCAGCCATTGTCCACCCATTTGGACAGCCTTTGGTCAGATGTGTTGCGCTATGAGTGTTACACGTGAGGGTCTGAGGTGTGAGTGCACTGAATCTTCTGAGTATATATATATACATATACATATATAGATATATATATATATATATATATATATATATATATATATATATATATATATATATATATATATATATATATATATATATATATATATATATATATATATATATATATATGTATATATATTTATGATCATTGTACATTTAAATTTCAGTCAATGTATATATTTGTTTATTTTTATATTGCTGTATGTCTGTTGATATGTAACTGCTTATTTTTATATGACATATTTCATTATTCATATGTCCGGCTGTATATCTTTTATATGTGATTACATAGTATTACTGTGGTGGTGGTACTGCGGTAGCTTTGTCACCTTACAGTTAGACGTTGCCCATTCGATTCTCAGTTAGAGTGTCTTCTGTGTGGTGACATGCGTGAATGGGTGTTCCTTCGTTGAAGGTTAAGAGAAAGAAAAAGAATGGGGTAGTCCAACTGAAGGTCTGCCAAATACAAATACTTCAAAAACCAAAAATAACGTTTGCAGATCACCACGTCTAAAAGTAGATCACAAATTTAATGTCGGATGAATAAAACAATAAAACAGTAAAACTAACAAAACGATGATGTGTAGAACAACCAAAGTAAGTGCTTTCGGGCTAAGCCCTTCTTAAGACAAATGAAAGAACAGTCTATCTTGTATTTTAGCTGCCAATTAATTACCTCTGTCCAATCAAAATTTATATTGCACCCTTCTATCCCTAAGGGCAGGTTTCATAGGAATATATTCATTTAACCCCGGTGTCCTATGTGCTAACAATTCAATTATCCATCTTACTTCTTCTTTTTCTGTATAGTCTCCTATGTTCCCTCTTCTTTTATGGGGTAATATATTAGTAATAGCTCTAAATTTAAATTGATGTTCACTATTACTTTCTATGTGTTTATATAAAGCATTGTGTACATTTTTATTTCTTATACAGGATAGATGTTGCAAAATCCTAACCCCATAAAAGAAGAGGGAATATAGGAGAATATACAGCTTAAATACAAGATAGACTGTTCTTTCATTTGTCTGAAGAAGGGCTTAGCCCAAAAGCACTTACTTTGGTTGTTCTGCACATCATCGTTTTGTTAGTTTTACTGTTTTATTGTTTTATTCATCCAACATTAAATTCGTGATCTACTTTTAGACATGGTGGTCTGCGAAAGTTATTCGTTGAAGGTTGTGTGTTAGACCCAGCAAGCCAGCACGTAAAACTCTACTGCCAATCATTAGTGGACCGGAGTTCCGCTGTGGCAACCCCTAACCGGGAAAAGCCAAAAGAAACTAACAAACATATTATTAGTATTCATATATTTTCCATGTATATGCATCTCCATACATATATATGTGTGTATTTCTACATATTACAGTCTAATTATTATTGTACAGACTGTTACTGTATTGTTAAATGAGTGTACTGAAAAATATATGTGATTAGACTCATTGAATTCCCTACTTCCACATGTCTTAGTGGTAGGGTTTCTTACTATCATGTAGAGGGTCCTGTGTTCAAGCCCTACCAGTGTCAGTTAATTTTCCGAACATGTATGCTGTAGGTAACCATGTCAGTCTGAGGCCATTGTGCACTTCTACATGCTGTGATTACTATCGATTACGCAGTTGTCAGCCAATGTCCCCCCATCTGGACAGACCTTGACTAGATGGGTTGCAGTGTGAGTGTTACAGCTGTAGGTCTGAGGTGTGAGTGCACTAAATCTACTAAGCATACATATATATATTTGGTTATTGTACGTTTAAATGTATTTCAATGTATACTTGCATTTATTTTTATATTGCTGTATGTCTATCTGTTGATATGTAACTGCTTATTTTTATACACCATATATCATTATTCATATGTCCAGCTGTCTGTCTTTCATATGTGAACACATATTTTATTATTTATATATTTTCAATGTGTATGCATCTCCATACATTTAAACATGTGTATTTGTACATATAAAATGCTAATTTTTATTGTGCTGACTGTTACTGTACTGTTACATGACAGTACTGCAGAATATATGTGATTAAACCCACTGATTTTTTTTTTTTTTTTTTCAAAACCCAGATGGCCTAGTGGTATAGTTTCTGACTACAATGTAAAAGGTCCTGTGTTCAAACACTGCCAGGTCCTGTTATTTTGTTGCTATGCAGAACACTCTGTGGATGACACAGAGTGATTAGAGCAGTTGTATGTGGGTTTGCACTTGTTTGTGCGGAGCTAGACGGAGCTAAGCAACTCTTACCTCAGCTTAGCTCTGCCTGCTTATGCCCACTTAAACCTGCGCTAATTGTAAATAAAGAAAAGAAAAAAGTGAGACAGGAAAGTGCTAAAATGGGGTCAAGCAGGGAAAAAATCAAGATGACCAGTATCTAGGGATGTGCAGGATGGGTGTAGGAAAGGACCATAGTTCTGCATTTCTTCAGCAGCAACAGCTGATATGGAGGTGGTCAATTTGGAATTTACAGCCTCACACCTCAAAGGGAGGGGTATGGGTGACATACAATACTGAGATTTAAAGGGGTTGATTTATTGATTGAGGGAGACCGTGTGTGTGGGTGAAATTCAGAGCTATGTATGGGACATGATTTTTTTTTGACAGATGCCATTTTTTTAAGGTGAGAGTGTGATGTTGAGGAAGGAGTGTAAGTAAGTGTGGGAAAGTATGTTTGGCAGGAGAGGTAGCTTGATACGAGAGGAAGCATATGCAGACAGACAAGATAGACAAGACGGCAGACTGGGGTGGCATATGACACATTCCGTAAACACCTTGACAGGGAGGGTGGTTGGAAATTGGAGGCACATGACCCTCTCAGATGGTAGTAGTGGGACTGATGTCCCCACATGATGGCAGTCACAATTACTCCTTCACAGCCCCGAAGGTGGCTGTGCTGGTGGCTGAGCTTGAGGGGCCACCTGCCCCTCCAGCTGCACCAGTCTGCTTTCCACCTGGCACAGGTGATCATCCAGCTTTGACTGGAGGACACTGCACACCACACCATGGACCTCCTGCCGGGTGACAATATCCTCACTGCATCCACTTGCAGGGGGATGAGCCCCGTCCCCTGCAGCGGTTCCAACCGAGGGTGGTGCAGGAACAGCAGATGAGGGAGGTCCAGGTTGGATCCCAGATGTGCTGGGACCCAGTGTCTTGGCCAGGTGGGGTGGGAGAGGCAGATCTGCTGGGATTGGCCTTCCTGTAAATGCTATGGTGTGGATATTAACAAAGCATATTGGTTAGTCATGAACAACACATTCCAACATTAGTCAATATGGCATGAGTGGGTATTCCCACGTACCCAAAACGGTGCAATTGTAACAGGGACATAGCAAGCAGAACATGTGTGATAGGAATGGCATTCAGAGTTGCAACAACATGTTACAGGTATGTCAAAAAGGTAACAACAATGGTTATTCAACGAAGAATGTTAGTATGCACACAGTTTGAAATATAACAACCAAAATGGGACAGTGGTCCCAACAGTAGAGTTCATCATAACACCATACCCATTTTGGATTATGTGGATTTGCTGGAGCAGTTCAGTGGTGGAGGAAAGAAACAGATTCAATTAACAATTGCTGTCACTGATCAATATGGTACTTTTCAATACTCTACAGTTCTGAACTAATTTACCCTCTACCTGGCCCATGGGGCTATTACAGCACTCCAACAGCTGTACATATGTGAACCTGGTGTACTGCAGTTCAAGGTACAGGAACTCTACATTGATAACTGTTGGGGACTCATAACTGTCACACTTCATGGTACAAGTAACAATGTGTTCCCTGTGCTGATATTCTGTCAGTGTGCTTTTGGCATACTTGTAGTGTTATGTTATGTAAGTGTGGCTTTCTTGCCAAGAGGGGTGAGTTTCCAGGGCAACATTACACTTGGGAGCCTTGTATGGGACAGACTGCATAGTGTGAATGGCTAGCCGTCTTGTATTTGTAGAGGTGGGGCTGCTGACCAGAACAGTACACTTTTCATTCATATACACATCATACTGGTTCTGCACATACTTCTTTACCTGTAGATCTGTTAACATTATTGTACTGTTTGCAGACATTTGTCAGTTTACAGCTGTTGAACTGGACACATATATTAGTAGCAGTCCCTGGAGTATATGCTGTGCTTTTGCCATACTTATACTGTGACATTCTCTGGTTGGAGGTTTCATGGCACCTGGGGAAACTGTCAGGGACAGGGTGACAGTTGAGAAGCTTGTATGAGTCAGACTGCAGAGTGAGGATGGCTAGCCTGCATCTATTTCTAGGACTGGGACTGCTCAACAGTACACTTGTACACTTTTCATAATTATAACGATCATACTGTTTGTGTACAGATTTCTTTATCTGTAGGGAAAATATCTGTTACACTACTTGACTTTTTTATACAGATTGCAGTTTACAGCTGTAGAACTGTACAGACATTAGTAGCAGTCCCTGGATTCGAACTGTGGTGTGTACATGTGCAAAGGTGAGCTAGAGGCCTATGCTCTATCAGGCTGCACTCCTGGGGAAGTGCTGCCTGTTACTTGGGATATTTCTGTCTAGTACATATTTTTCTGCACTGTATTTTTCTTATCAAATGTGCTATTATTTATTTCCCATTTTCAGTATAAGAAAACAATAAACAACCAACCTTGCTGTTACAGTTTATAAAACTTGTGTGGATTAGGTAATATGCACATTTTTATGTTTTACAACTACATACTACACTTTAAAAACATGCATACACACTCTATAATTTTATGTCTGCAACTGCTAGCCTTGTACAGTTTTCTGTACAATCAGAGCTACATTCAGCTGAAATGGAAAGGTAAACACATGGCAATGCTGGCAGATACACAGTACAACATAATACTGATGAATATATGTACTCTTGCTTTTTTCAGTTATTTCAGTTGCACATTCTAAACTATGCAGACAAGCAGTGCTAAATCAGTTTACCTGAGTTAATGCATGCTGCAGGACATACACATTTCTGATTTTCAGTTACAAGTGAAATGACACACACCAGTTTTTTTAATCACCTTTATTACTTTTGAAAAACATATTTGTGTATAATTCAGAAATCCACACGTAATATTTCTGCATGATCTGCACAGGAGGACTGCTTCTCATTTCAAACTGTTACAGTAGCCCTGACACAGCACTTTCTTGGCAAGTTCAATCAGACAGCCTCATACATATTCTACTATTCCTGTCCTGCAGATTGTACCTTGTTTGCTACTAAAGTCTGTATTACACAGCAGCTGGCAATAGTCAGTTGTAACACTGGCAGTCTGACACATGCATTTATTCCTGACATTTAGAGCATAATTATATATGCAGACAGTACTACCATCACTATTTTTGATTTATTACTGCTGATATTAGGAATATTTCTCTACTCACCAAACTCCTGGTACAGCCGGTCCAATCGCTGCGCATGCGCCTCCACATTTTGGGTATGCACAGCAGCAGCTGTATGAGGAGAAAGGACACATTAAGCACACTTGCACACTTACAGATCCAATTTCTAGATAATTACTTAGAGATACATAGACTGAATACTTATAAACAACTGGGGCATCCTGTGCTCTGGCCTCTTCGATCCACACTGGGCCAAGAGTTCACCCCTCCTATGCTTCAGATCATCAAAATGGTGACACACCTGCTCACCAGTCCAGGGGCTGGTAAAGTTGTGTGCTAGATGGTTCCAGGCCTCCGCTTTGTACTGTGTGCTCTGGTACTGGCCCTGTAGCAATCTAGCCTCATGGTCTTTAACAAGGAGCCCGGCCATGACCCTGGACTCCTGGATGTCCCAGCATTGCACCCAGAAGTGCACTTCCTCACCAACACCATCCATTCTGCTCCTGCAGCTATGGTGCCCAAATGGTTATGGCTGTATTCCCGCCTGTGCAGTTTAAATATGGCCATTTTCCTGCACCTTTTTGTGATTGGCCAATTTTCTAAAATACTAAGCTATGCTTAGCTCAGCACAAATCGGCATAGATATGCTTAAACCAGCTAAACAAAGCTTACAGTAGCTAAGGATTGCTTAATCCTATATGTTTAAGCTTTGCTTGCATTTATTTATTATTTAAGATTCAAGCGAAAGCCTGGAGGACTATGTTAGTAGAATAGGTGCAAGCCCAATTGGGCAAGATAAACAGTATCTAATGTGAAGGACAAACTTTTGGTATATCATACACATGTACAAAGATTTATTGCTATATTTTTATTTTTTATTTTTTATTTTATATATTTTATAATGGTTACTTGCTGAGTGTTGAACATATACATTAATATTTATAAGTTTACGATTAAACAATGTTGCAATGTTAGCAAATGTATGTCCATACACATATTCCTTTAAGTACTGATTATAGGTTCATAGGTTCATAGGTTCATACTAGGCTGTCTGCCCTAGGGCATTTATAAGCCTAGCCAGAATGTGTTTGGCTTTCGCCACCCATTTTAAATTTATTTTGCTATGCCCTTTTTCGAGGTTAGTATACTGTGCCTCTGTCTAACAGTGACACAGAAGTGATACCCGGGGTAAACCTACGATCTCCCATCCACTCATCAAGATTCCTCTTGAAGAGAGTCAATGAGGGACTCTGCCTAACCTGGACTGGGATTTTATTCCAGAGTGAAGGGAGCCTCTGGGTTATGAATCTGTCCCTCCAGCATGTCCTATTTATTTCAGTGCT
Organism: Protopterus annectens; assembly: GCF_019279795.1. Taxonomy (NCBI): domain Eukaryota; kingdom Metazoa; phylum Chordata; order Ceratodontiformes; family Protopteridae; genus Protopterus; species Protopterus annectens. Next base: position 1,902,039,681 of record NC_056729.1, read on the forward strand.
GAGGTTCAAGTCTCTCGAGCGTGGCTCGATGGGATTTGGATTTTCTGAGGTGCAGCATGTCCATTAATTCCGGGTTGGACATGGCTTTATACGTCAGGCACAGATTGCCTCTGAACAGGCGGTATGCCACTGAGTAGAGCTGGAGTTTCTTTAACCGGGGAGCATATGGCATCTGTATGAGCCCTTTGATCTTCTTGGTGAGGTACTTTTGGGGTCTTTCCAGTTGCTGCAGGTGTCTGGTAAGGTACATCCCAAAAGGGGCATTGTACTCAATTATGGGCCTGATGAGGGATGAGTAAAGAGGCACGATGACCTCCCCTGATCTAGATGTGAATCCCTTCATGATTAGGTGGGCTATATAAAATGTTTTTCTAACCACTTTGGCCACGTGGTTGTCAAATGAGAGATTGCTATCAACTTGGGTCCCCAGGTCCCTAATTACTTCTTCTGTACTTAATGGATTACCACCTATGTGGTAATTTGTGGGCACTTTGTTTTTGCCAAAGGGGATGACTATACACTTTTTGGCATTTAGCTTGAGGCCATGGCTCTGGCATCAATTGTCTGTTTCTATGAGGCCCTTTTGGAGGATGCTTGTGTCGGCTGGAGAGTCGATTATGGTGCCCAGTTTGCAGTCATCTGCGAACTTGGTCAGCCACAGTCCTTCCGTGTTGGCCTGTACCTCTGAGAAATATATACCGAACAAGAGAGGTCCCAGGACTGAGCCTTGTGGGACACCACTTGTAACTGGTTTGGAGTCTGACATGGCTCCAGCAATTCTAACCATGTGGGTTCTGTCCTTGAGCCAGTTTTCAACCCATCTAGTGACATAGGGGTTTATATTTAAGCTGGTGAGCTTATCTATATTGCCCGAGTGGGGTATTGTATCGAAGATTTTTGCGAGGTCCAGGTAAGCTGCGTGGACCACCTTCCCCTCGTCAATGGCCTTGGTGACTGTTTCAAAGAAATCAACCAGGTTTAAGAGGCAGGATCTGCCCTTAACAAAGCCAAACTGGGTAGGATCCAGTGTCTGTAGGTCCCCAATATCTTTATTTATGAGGTCCATGATGATCCTTTCCATAGCTTTGCAGACCAAGCTAGTCAGGCTTATGGGGCGATAGTTTCCAGGATCCGTTGAGGCACCACCTTTATGGAGAGGGACCACTGTTGCTGTACGCCACTCTTTGGGCACATATCCTGTAGTAAGGCTGAGATTGAACAGTAGTTTTATGTTTGGGTTTAGCTCTTCTTGGAGTTCATGTAGGATGCAGCCCGGGACACCATCTGGTCCCATTGATGCTGTGTTTTTTGCTTTGGAGATGGCGGCTCTTACCTGAGCATCTGAGATGTCAGGGGGGCAGCACTCTGCTGGGATAGATATTTGCCCTTTTTGTGGGGAGGGGGGGAGAAGTTTGCGCTGAACCTGTCAGCTAGGATGTTGGCAGTGTTTGTGGGTTCAGTGTATTTTTTGTCATTTTGGACTAATTCTGAGCATATCTGGGAATTACCACCCAGGTTCCTAACATAACTAAAGAAAGCCTTGTGATTATCCTTAGTGTCCTGTGCAATTTTTCTCTCGAAGCTGGCCTTAGACAATTTTATGAGTGCCCGTAGTTTTTGGCTAATACTGATCAGTGATGCCTTCCCTTTTTAGTTAAATTTAACACCCATGTGATCTAGTTCTAAATCTATATAAGTAGCTGTATTTGAAAATGGTCATTATTTAACTTTTCTGATGAAGTTGAGTTATTGTCTTGACGAAAAGTGGATTTTACTATTGTACACTTAAAATAAACCTTTTTATTCATTTTATTTACGATACGTGTGTGGATACTATTTGGAAGTATATTGTGGAGTGCCCGGGATTCGTGTATTTCAGTTTTGGAAGTTTTTATTTCTGTTTATTGGTTGGTTATGTGTGTTCTTTTTTTTCAGTGTCCACAGACACTGAAATGTTTGGACACTGGATTACTACATAATATTAGAGCCAGGCTCTAATATTACGTAGTTTGTTCTTCTGACATGCTTCCATGTCAGAAAGGGCCATACGGGACTTTCTGAGTACAGGGGGCATGTAGAAGTCTCTGTGCAGCACTTCTACATGGGTCTATATTATAAGTTCAACAGTTGAAAACATCGAACAACATATGGTTGTTACCATATGGTCGATGTCTTCAAATGACATACCTTAGAAAAAGACAAAAAAAAAAAAAAGTACCCTAATGGGTTTAAGCAAGGGGGAAGATGCCCCTGCACCCCCACACCTCTGATACTTAATTATACCAACTCCGAGACCACAATACATTGCAGTAAATGGAAATCTCCATATACAGAGATTTCTGTTTACATGCTCAAGATTCTGAGCGTTCGCTATTCTCATGTAGACAATGTCAGATTTGACATTGTTGGCTTTTGAGAATATAATATAGACCCCTTCTACATACCCCCTGTACTCCTACATGGTCGTGTAGGTGTAAGAATAGAGCAGTGTGCCCTCATTAATATGTAGGGTGCGTGACAGCTCTATACAGGAACAGTCCATGCAGAATAAACTATTCCTGCATGGACTTTTCATAAATCCTGGGGATCCTCTTAATCTCTATGGCTTCTGGATGCACAACTGATTATTCTTCGACCAACATGCATTTAGGGATATAACAACTTTCAGGAACTCTGTTTCTGATGGCAGTTATTTTTTCTTTTAAAGTTAGTCTTTAGATCTGTAGTGCAAGTGACCAAATTGTTTATTACTGCATTCCAATTATCCAGCTTATATTCTAATGTGGATAAATGAGCTGTTTCAGTTTTGCTAACCACGTGTTACAGATATGGAATGTTCTGGGTCAGTTTTCATCCTTTAGAGATGACGCTTGTACTCATCAGTATTGAGTTTCACACTGTGTTTGCGAAACAAATGACAAAATTGATTTGTCATAAAGAGTCATTAAAAACAGAGAATATACACAGCTATTTTGACTTACGTCCCTGTCATATACAGAATAGGATCATACCAGTACCATCTTACTAGGCAGCTCAGATCTTTCAGTTTATTTTCTTTTTTTCTAGTTTAGTATATGTTGGTCTACAGCATATATTTAATCATTTATTTGAAATGGCTAATTTGTGTATTTGAAGTACTATTCCAGCTATACTAGGAAGTTAGTCATCTCATACTATTAAATGCATTTGGTGTATAACTACTGCATATAACTTGTTTGTTTTCTTTGCTTGTTTGTTTGTTTTTCCATGATGTTTAAAACTGAAACGTGTTTAAAAAATTTTAGTGAATTTGTTTAATGAGGGGAATTTTATACCCAAGTAAGCTGAACAGACAGAAAAATGCAACACTCTACTAAAGGGGTCATATGCTTAAATGTGATTACAGAATTTTTTCAACATAAAATGTAGTAGTTATTTTACCTGAATATGTAGCAGGAAAATCAGGAAAACCTACCAGTAAGTCTTGAGCTATGTGGAGTCTGATATTTAGTGAGATGGAAGGGCAGCTAATGAGTCTGCAAGTGAATTTCATGGACTAATGTTCATTATGTACTAGCCCATCATATATCTAATAATTATAATTTAAGCAGCATGACACTTGCCTTCAAGCTCAGTCCAGTCCATCCATCCATTCATGACTCCCGTTTAGCCAATAATTTGACAGCAGGCTATTTAATGCTGACATCACTTTTAGTAGAATGATGCTGGTTCAGACAACTAGAAATTCCAGGTTGCAGGCTAACAGCTGTCTTGTACATTCTGCAAACTGCAATGGCTTTAAATACTTTGGGATAAAAGGAAAGAATCTGAGGTATAAAATGTGTGACTGTCAAGTCCTGCGTAATGGTCTATTGCACTCATTTTTAAAATTAATGTCTCCTTTAGAAGAAAGATTCTAAACATGTATTGTGCTTTCTATTGCAGTGGACTTTGTAGCAAAAAGTTCTCAATGCAGCTGCCTTACCCAACATATGTAGACCTTTCTGATGGAATAACATCTGGATTTAGTCTTAAATCATGTGGTCAGCTGCAGTCTGGTAAGAACTTAAATTCTGAACAAACTTGTACAAGGTGAAATTCAGTTCCAACACAGTAACTGAATGTTTTATAAATGTATTATTTTCTAACTTAAATACCGAATGATTCAAAAACCAGTTATAAACAAGCATTCATTAAAGCACAGGGATTATAACATACCTTCAGCTTGAAAGCACACCTGATGTGAAGTCACCATTATAGCAAGACTATGGCAACTCCAATTAAAAGTGTTATTTTGAGCATAGTATGGACAAGGTAAGTTGACTGTCTCAAAGAGTCATTTTCAGAAAATTAAAAATAAGAGCTTATTACAGAAACAGTAATGAGAAACAAAGGCTTTAATTCTCACAAACCACCAGTTATTTTATGTTTTTGAAAACCTGAACTAATAAAAGTAAAACTAGCTTTATGCTGAATTGCAGACCTGGACAAACACTGTTTTGATCTGCCTGCAGACGTCCACACTGTGCATATCTTTTAAAATCAGTGATCTGATTAACCTTATTTACTTTTTCTTCACTTCTTTGTCCATTTGTTTGTTTATGTGTTTGACTTAATTGCTGGGAGTGCCTAATTGAGGTTATATTCAAAATTGTGAGAGGCAGTATCTTTATTTTCTACAATCACATTTAAATTTAAGAAAATGTCATACAGAACACTTAGAAATCAAACATTATTATCAACAGGACATATTCACAGTACTAAAACAAAATGAAAAGAAAAAGAAAAAATAAAACAATTAAGGCACAAACAAGATACACATACTGTATTCTAGTAATGCTGGGCAGCAGGAGACTAAAAGTAAATAAGATAATTATAAATCAGGATACTTTGTGATATCTAGAACACTAATGATTAGCAAATCATTCCTTGAGAACAGTCTGAAAGGTTATGTTGTTGGATATTGTCCTTATCTTGAAGGAAGATTATTCAATAGATTTCCAACATGATTTGACTACCAAGCATTATCATTTTTGTTCAGTGATTTTAATAGTAATAATCAGACAGGCTTGGACAGTGCAGTGGTGCAACGGTAACGTTGTCTCACAGCAAGAGGTTCTCTGGTTCGATTCTTAGCTGGAGAGCCTTCTGTGCGAAGTCTGCATGTTCTCCCTGTGTTTGTGTGCTTTTGCTCTGGTTTCCTTCCACATTTCAAAGACATACATCTGGAATGTTTCTTCCTGAGCCTCTGCTGAAAATTGGCTTCATTGCAAGTTGGACTTTCCCCACTAAACAAATGTTAAAAATAAATAAAATAAAAATAGGTTGTTGAGATAATGAAATGACAACAGAACCTGTAGCATATGAAGACATTGCACTGGATTGATTATTTTAATGTGAAGAGTAACTTGTTGTTGAATCAGGGATGACTACAAAGGAATTACAGTGATGTATTTCTTTAAGATGACTATAAACCAACTAGACATTCTACTGCAATCATGTTTTTGCTAAATAAAATACAGAAGTGAGTACTGGAGATGTGGGAAAAAATAAACAGTGCTGTTATTAAATTTACTGTGGCAGCAACTAGTCCAACACTAAGATAAAGAAATATTCTGGTCCTACATAGAGACAGCCTAAACGTTTGGTTGGTTTTGATCAGTTAAGAGTTAATAGCCATATTAAGGATGATATGAGTGCCAGTTAAGACAGACACAACCTGTTGTACCACTGACTTGTGAAGGATAAAAATATTAAGACTGTCATTTTCAGTGCACAGTGAAGTTGCTTCATTTGAGTTGTGTCTTACTTTTGTTTGTTGGCACGTAAGTGAATTCCATTATTTAGCTTTTCTCAAAGCCTACATTACCACAGTTGCTTATTTAGTTCAGAGCTTAGCTCTGCTGACTGGTGAGCAGCAGATCTTTATTCATTCTGGTGTTAGCCATTCTGCAAATGACAAGCTGATCTCTTAGGTATGTTGTAGATCCTCAGCAGGGTCTAAATCAGACAAATGATTGGTGCTAGAAGAATGATCTAAAACTGAATGTGAAAAAATGCCGTATCATACCTTTTGGAAAGGCAAATACCCCTGCAAATTACAGCATCGGTAGCACACTAGTAAGAGTAGATTCTAAGATGAGAGATCTGATGGCCTGAACTTTGACTGCCATGTGTCCAGAGGGGTGTGGAAGTCCTTCTATGTAACGCAGCTTATAAGCAAAGGCATGGCATCCAAATCCAAGGATGTTATAGTCCTGCTGTGGTCAGCCCTCATTATACCAATAATCGAGTATAGTGTGCCACTTGACTGGGCATTTTGCATTTACAGCAGCTAGAGTGACCTCAAATGTTCCTCACAAACAAAATGCAGGAAGTAAACAGCATGTCCTCTGTGGATAGATTAAAAGCCCTATCCCTTTACTTTGTCTTCTACCAAATATTAAGGGGTGACCTATGCCTGACCTACAAGGCACTCACAAATCCAACCCTAATGGCACTGCTACACATCCATAAGTCAAACAGCATGAGGGTCACTCAATCTAGGGCTCTAAACTTAGCCAGTGACTCAGACAAAACATGCCGGAGATATCAATCTGAATCTCAGAGATTGCCCCTTCTGTGGTGCAGGCTTCCTATTTACATTAAGCAGATCCCTTCCCTGGCCCTCTTCAAATGCAGTTTGGATCAATGGATGTAAAATCACAAATTTGCACCTGGGGTAGTGCCTATGTCCATTATGGAGAAGGGCAGTCTGTAAGATAGTCAAGGCATAGGCACAAACCCATGCCATCATCTAGCTCCCAGTGGCCATATATTGAGTAAAACTGGATTACATTAAAAGTTCATACATTAGTACTAAGTCAACTTCTGTTGTGGTTCATTGTAGGTCTAGCCAACTACCTTCTGTGAGAATAAAACCCTGCGCCTTGTCTCTGTAAGGTAAACACTTCAGCCATTATGCTAACCTCTCACAGCCAGTACCGACTAGGTTTGCAAGGGCTCTTAAGCTGTCAGCCTAGTAATCTCTTATGAACCTAGGGAGCATGATAGCTTGAGTTCAGAAATGTCATTGATATTCCAAGGCTACTCAGTCTTCCACCTCTCCAGTACCCTCCCTCAGGCTATACCTCTTTCCTTCCATAGGGCCGTGTCAGTCAATGCCAGAGTAAATTTGCAGATGCCCATGCTATCTGTGTTATATATAAAGGAAGATAGTAAGCTGATTGCTTAACGTGCAGGGTACATTTATTCCAGAGGATATGGAGGTGATGCTTTATTAGTCTGTCCCTCTACCCTGTTTTATTTGTCTGCCTGTCATGGAGATTTAAGTCTGTGGTTCTAATCTAGGTGAAACCATTGACATTACAGAGATGCAGGAGGTCATACATTTCAACTTCTAAGCACAAGAAATCTATACTCTATCCCCAAAAATAATGGGGGGAGCAAAGGCCCTAAAGCAGGATCAAATTCTAAATGTTGCTCCTACAAACTTAAAAAAAAGTTGATAGAATAATATGTTGTGCATTACCATGCATTTTCTAATGGATAGCTGGTCTGAAACTAAACAGTTATCTGTTATTTGCCAAAAAACTTACAAATTTTATGTGGAACAGATCAGATATATGAGACAAATATCTGGACATTCTGTGAAAATCTCCACAGTTGAGAGGTATGCAGGAGGTCCAGAACAACTGGGTCCCAAAAGGGACAGTAAGTGAAATAGACATTTCCTTTCAAATCACTATAAGACACTCCCCCAGATTTAATAAACTCAGTGTAGAAATAGTGGAAGTCCTACACAGAGTATACTGTGGCTGTGTATGCAGCTTCCCCTCGGAAGGGTGCCTTGCATATTAATGAAGGCATGGTACTGAGGAATAGCCATGTACATGGTTACTGAATCAGTGTACAGGGTGTGTTACAGTGCTCTGAGATGTATAACACACTCAGTGCACTGTAAAAGTGTCATACAGTGCTGCAAAAGTAACTAGAAAATCTCCTTGCCCTGTTGTAAAAGTTATATGTAGGGGATGTGTTACAGTGTCCGTAACACACCCCCTGCACTGTGAAAGTGCCGTATGGCACTAAAATATTACATAAAATGTCTCCTAGACCAGATGTAAAATATATATAAGGGGTGGGTTAAAGTGTCCATAACACACCACATGTACTGTCAGAGTGCCGTACAACAATGAAATTAAATGTGAAAAAGTGATTGTCCCTTTTTGTTTTTTTATTTGTCTTTTTTATAATTTATTGTTTGTTTGCGTGGCATGGTGCATAGCAATAAACCCAATCCAGACATCAGAAAATAGAAACCAGATGCTTATAGTTTTTAGAAAAAAGGTAACGTTTAAGCATAGCTGAGCAGGTTTGTGTGGTGCGGTGCTCAGCAGTGCTTAAACATAACTGAGAGCTATATAGAACAGTATACCCCTCATCACCATATCCTTTATAGCTGAATGGTTAGAGTAATGGCCTCGTGTGCAGTAGGTGCATGGTTTGAATATAGGCCATTCAGCTTTTTTACTTGCAATAGGGAATTGCTGTAAATATTTTTTTATGTATATATTAATATTTGTTAATGGGGTTAGTCCAGGTAGACCGGAAGCCGATTTTCAGTGGATACCCTAGTATAAAAGTTCTAGTTACACACAAGTGTCCAGTACATTAAAGTTACACTACCAGATAATGTAGTGAAATGCATATGTTTAGGGGTATAAAATAAAATAGATACACATAATAATAAATTATTATCAATAAACAAATACTGTCAGTATTTTTTTAAACTTTAGTTTGCCCAAAGCTAAGCATTGCTAAGCCAAGCCAAGCAATACTCAAACATGACATGTTTTAGCAGTGCTTAGCAATGCACAGCTCCACTTAGCAGGTTTGGGCACTGCTAAGCAATCTGAGTTTAAGCAGTCCTCAGCTCAGCTATGGTTTGTGCACAACTAAGCATTGCTAAGCATTTACCTGTTTAAGCACTACTCAACTAAGTTTAGTGGGTTTGCACGGTGCTAAGCTTCACTTAGCATTTTTAAAAATGGTCCAGTGGTGGCAAAAGGTGGGAAAACAGCCTTATTTAAGATGAACAGGTGGGGATATAGCCAGAACATGTTGGAGTTTGATCACTGCAGGAGCTATGGCTGGAGTTGGAGGTGAGCATGCTTCTGGGAGCAGCGCTGGGGCATTTTGGAGTCCAGTGTCATGGTTGGGCTCCTTTATAAAGACCTTGGCAGCAGACTGCTGTAGGGCCAGTACCAGGGCTCTGTATACAAGTCTGAGGGCTGTGGACATCTGGCACGTGATCTCACCAATGCTTCTGGAATCACCTGCATTGGTGAGCAGGTGCATCATCATTATGACATCCTGAAGCAGATAAAGTGGGTGCTCTTGGCCCAGTGGATCCAATATGCTTGGGAATGGAATGCTCCAATAATTTGTAAGTATAGGAACCATTGCTTTACTAAATTCTAGCATGAATATTTGACAGACAGGTACACATAATGGTGTGTTTCCCTTCCCACAGCTGCAGAGGAGATGGCTCGCAACTTGGATGCCCATGCAAGGCATCTGGTGAGGATGTGCTGAGAGTGTGGTGAGTACAGATATATCTTACAATATATACTCATATAAATAAGAAAGAGTACAGTAGTAACTGCCAATAGGTATATTCTGTTCTGAGCTTACTGCAATAACATTTATTAATGTGTAGGAATAACATGTCTATATGGTATTAATAATAATGATCTGGTAATAAAGTACACTAGCATTCTAAATGTGAAGGGAATAAATGACATTCATTCATGATCTACAGGAAATGCAATACAACTGCAGTCAGAATTGTGAAGGAAATAATGTTAATATTGCATAGTTTCTGTAATAACAGCACACCTTCAATGCACACATTATTTAAACTGTAGAACAATAAAGTAAAGTTAGCCAAATGTAACCAATGACTGTGTCATGTCACTCTCAATACAGCTTTGTTCTGCCAATGGTTGTGTGTATTCTGGTCTGCTGTTGAAACAATCCAATTTTACAGGTGCTACAAAGTAAATATGGGTGTAACACCATGAAGTGACTAAAGTTTGGTTGCTAAAGAATGATTATACTAAAGTGTACATGTGGAGCTGTACTACAAGATAGAATGCAATGTGATATTTGCTCTGAACCTAGAGTACTACTCCCTAAGGTATTATAGTGTGTTTCACCCAGGATTGTCTTGTGTTAACCTTTGCATTTTGGCTATATGTAATCCTGAATGTAGGTATGCTGATGCAGGCAAGTACAAAACTGTAATAGCTATAGACTGCAAATATACCATCTGCAAATGTATATGGGTCAGGTAGGCATCCCAGCACCCTGATATGATATGTACAAATCACACATATTCCCATCCACGAGGGGTTTATTGTATACACCTGCATTCCAAGAATTAAAACACACTTCAACTACTATCTCTGTCATGCATGAATCTCATTCATGTATGTTCAACTGTCACTGCAGTCTCCTGTGATACTCTACCGATATTACCAGGCCAGACTTTGTCAGCAGGTGAGCTGTAGGTACATCTCAGTCAACCAACACACAGCAGTGGCTCAAGTGTGATAAGCAATAAATATGTTGTTATTTTTTCCACACTCAGACTAGGGTTTTAATCCAGTGACCAGTAGTAAGATGTATTAGTAGTTTGTAGGTTCATAGGTTCATACTAAGCTATCTGCCCTAGGGCATTTATAAGCCTAGCCAGAGTGTGTTTGGCTTTCACCACCCATTTTAAATGAATTTTGCTATGCCCTTTTTTGAGGTTAGTATACTGTGCCTCTGTCTAACAGTGACACAGAAGTTATACCCAGGGTAAACCTACTATCTCCCATCCACTCATCAAGATTCCTCTTGAAGAGAGTCAATGAGGGACTCTGCCTAACCTGGACTGGGATTTTATTCCAGAGTGAAGGGAGCCTCTGGGTTATGAATCTGTCCACCAGCATGTCGTATTTATTTTAGTGCTGAGGTTCAAGTTTCTTGAGTGCATAGCTCGATGGGATTTGGATTTTCTGCGGTGTGGCATGTCCATTAATTCCGGGTCGGACATGGCTTTATACGTCAGGCACAGATCGCCTCTGAGAAGGCGGTATGCCACTGAGTAGAGCTGGAGTTTCTTTAACCGGGCAGCATATGGCATCTGTTTAAGCCCTTTGATCTTCTTGCTGAGGTACTTTTGGGGTATTTCCAGTTGCTGCAGGTGTCTGGTAAGGTACACCCCAAAAGGGGCATTGTACTCAATTATGGGCCTGATGAGGGATGAGTAAAGAGGCACGATCACCTCCCCTGATCTAGATGTGAATCCCTTCATGATAAGGTGGGCTATATAAAATGTTTTTCTAACCACTTTGGCCATGTGGTTGTCAAATGAGAGAGACAAGTAGTACTAACTATTTATACAGTCACATCCTGTTAACAGATATTTTCCACACAGGACTTACAGGTAAAGAAATGCATGCAGTAGCTATATGCCTGGTACGTCTGTGAATGTGTGCTGATAGTCTAACCCCATGCCTACGAATGACAGCAGGATACTTATAAACACCCTGCACTGTGCATGATACATGTCTCTCAAATGTCACAGTGTCATTGATACTGATCACTGTTGCCAATAGTCTTGGAAACAAGTATAAATCCAGTTGAAATGTGCCAGTAGCACACTCACACAACATCAGTGCAGGCTACACCTTTTTAGTCATATATGTTTCCCTGACATATAATAGTCTCCTGTAGTTATGTACCTATAGTTCTTACAGCTTGGAGCATACCATCCCATGTGGACACCTTGAGAGGTATGTACATGCTACAGAAGCTATAGGGCACATGTAGATGTAAAGTAAGGGCAGAACTGCAGAGTACTGAGCAGTACTCTTGTGAAAATATAGCCTATACAGTTGGTAATGGAATGTCTTTTGCTTCCCCTACCCCTTATCAGCATCACAAATATTTATGCTTATACTATGGGTATGGTTTCATTTCCACATATGTTGTTCTGAAAAACTAATGTTGGGCCTTGTGTTGTATTAGTGGTTACATATTACAATGGTTGCATACTAACATAGTTTGTTGGAATTCCACTGCTGTTGGCCTTTTTCCGTAACTGTTACTGGCATGCTGTTACAATACTGACTGTTATTCCAGTTATGCCTGTGCTCTGTATGCTATGCAATTGTATTGTTCTGTGTTTATTGGAACACTCATGCATGCCATTACAAGTAATGTTTAAATGTTCTGTTCATGACTAACCTATACACCTTGACAAACCTCAGCACCATAGCACGATTGGGTAGGCAGGTTCAGGTGGATCCACCTATTCTACCTCATCTGGCCATGGCACCGAGTTCCATCATGTCTGGGACCCTACCTAGAGCTGCGTTTTATGCACCACCCTTTGATGGAACTGCCTCAAGGGATGGGGCTCATCCCACCTGGGTGTGGGAGCAGACAGGAGACTCTCACCCACACTCAGGTTTCAGGTATGGTGCACAGGGTCAGCCAACGTGACTGGGATGATAGACTGCACCAGGCCAAGGACAGACTGGTGCACCTCAAGGGGCATGCCAGCCCTGGCACCCAGCCCCCAGAACAGCCACCTTTGGGGACATGAAGGGGCAGTGGTGACTGACCATAGGTGGGGATCTCAGACCCCTGTTGCCATCTGGGGGCATTTGGTTGTCCAATTCCCAACCACCCTCCCTGTCCAAGGTGTTTACCCCTCATGTATCATACACCACCCCTATCTGCTGTTTTGTCTGTTGTCTGTCTGCAAAAACAGCCTCTCCTACCCATCTTACCTCTCCAAATGTACCTGCAACCCTTCCCTCAACATCCCACTCTCACCTTAATAAAAATGGGCATCTATCCCCCCAAAAAATTAGTCCCATAGATAGCTCTCCACTTCACACCCATGTACAGTGCTATGAATCAATCATCTCATCAATCAAAAAACAAAGTTATGTTGTCCACACCCCTCCCTGTAGGGTGTGGGGCTCCAAATTCTACATTGTCCACATCATGCACAGCTGATGCTGCCCAAGCAATGGAGAGCTATGGTCCTTTCCTATACCTGTATTGCACATCCTTAGCTGCTTTTCATATTGTTTTTTCCCCCTGTGATGTAGACACTGAACCAGTACACAGCCAAAGGCATGTTGGATTGAAAGCAAGCCTACAATATCAGGTATAGCTGACAACTGCACAGAATGTTGCAGAATATGCACAGTTGTGTCATCTACTTATGGTATGGTTGTCATCAAACTTATTCTGTGTGCTGAAGTACTGGCAGGGCAGTGCAGATTGATTTTACAGAAGCATGACATACAGGTCAGTGTCACATGTCATAGCCATCCAAACACACATATTTATTATTATTTATTTATTTGCAGTTAGTTTACCAGGATAGTCCATTGGGCCAAAAGAACCTGTTTTCAATGGAGTCCAGGGGAGAAAAGCTCCAAAAACAAACAAACAGACTAGGTACATACAATAGATTACTAATGATAATTATACAAATGTAAAACAAATACAAACATTGATTTCAATATTCAAGAAACATTTCAAACAATACAATCTTGTAAAGAAAAAGTGAGATGTTTAGGCTTTGAAAAGTAATATTGCTTTGTCATACAGAGTAGTTATTTTGTAAGGAGAATTAGTTTTATAAGGTATAGTCAAAAGACATGAGCGTGAAAGGAAGATGAAGATTACCATACTTTTTTATGAGGGGTGAGAGCAAGATCATTCCCATTGGGACTTTAGATGTATGTGAAGAGATTTTTTGAACATGTAATGGTTAGAGATAATGCGAATGGATGGTGGGAGTGAGTTCCAAAGACGAGCTAGGTTATAGGATAGTAAGTTTTTGCCTGGGGGACGAGTTGGTTTATGTACTTCTAATAGGTTTTGATTGTTTGACCTTATAACTCTATCAGGTAGATGCATCTTAAAAGCAGAAGACAGGGAGGGACAAAGAGAGGGGTTGTTAATGAGCTTATGGGCTAGGGTTAGCTGAGTATAGTTGAGATGGTTAGGTAGTTCAAGCCAATTTAGTTTTTGGAGAGAGGAACAGTGGTGGTTGGAAGACCTGTGGCTGTTAGCGAACTTGGCGATTTTGTTGTAGCAAGAGGAAAGTTGTTTTTTTAGAGAGGACTGAAGATTAGTTAGGAGTGGTGCTCCATAGAGAAGGGAGGGGATAAGAAAGGAAGAAGAGAGAGTGATTTTAGAGGTCCTTGTAAGGTACCGATTTTGACAGTAGAGCATACCTAGTTTTTGATGTTCATGTCAATCCTGTGTAGCACACTGTATGCATGCACATATGTCTTGCAAATATATCTCCCTTAATAATTACTCAGTATTGCTATCTGTTACATTCATGGCATGTCTGACATCTGGACACCCACAGTTCAGGCCTATAGTCCAGTCTGTTGCATGACAACTATATGCTTGTCAAAACCTAGAAATAAGTGAGCCCTGCAATGTCCAGTAGAACTGCTTGCTGTTACCACCGTCTTTGCCACCCACAGTAGCATGTCAAAGGCCTGGAGGGTGGGACACATCACAAAGATGAATACATGTCCTAAATGTCTCCTACCACTCTCTGGATGTACTGCTTCTTAACATATGTACCAGAGGCAAATGCCTCAGCTGGACTGATATGGGTACTCTCACCATGGCCATGCTGTAACACAAGGGTTGACGCTGCTTCCACACTCACATATACAGCTTGCTGTCCCCCAATGTCTTTACAATCCCCAGTATGACTTCTAGCCAGAATGCAGCAGCTGCGGCCTGCTACACATGCAGCAATATGTTCAGCTACCTGCTACAGACCTACCACACCTCCCAAACACATAGAACACAGCATCCACAAACAACCATACATAAAGGGCTGGGGGATGTTCAGGTGACAGAGACATGTGTCACAGTCTCCCCCAGAAAGATACATGGATGATAGACCAGCATCAACTGCAGCAGCATGCACATTCAGATAAAAAATTATGTATGTTACATCTGCCTGTCTCCTTACTGACCCCAACACACATTGTTAAACAGTAACTTGCCACAGAATCAGAAAGTCTGTTAAAATGGCCAAGCAGAGTATGCAACACTAGGGACATACCACATCAATCCAAACAGTGAACAGTAGTTCTACCTACCATCTGTGATGCTGTAGCTCCCACACATCAACAATATCCTCTTCACTGGCCAGGAAAAGGGTCAAGGCCTACATGAAGGCCTTAATTATAGCACTGTGTTCCCATGCCATTGACTAATGACAATGCAACCCAGCTGTTCTGCATGCTATTAGCAAGTGTGAGTCACAGATTGGTGCACAGACAATCACCTGTTCATGAGCATTACCTACAAAAGGCAAGCTGTTGCCTATGGTAAACAGAACTGTGACTTTCTTCTTGAAGATAGACTGCACTTTCCAAGGAAAAATACCACTGGAATTCTGCTTACAGAGGAGTGCAGCACTATAAAAAGGTACATCATACAGTTAACCATGTAATGGAATGCAGATGGGGGGATGCAGTCATGGGAAATAGGAATGTCAACAGTAGGTCTCAACAACATATCTTGGAATGACATGCTGTCCAGCACCTACAGTCTTGACTTTTGGCTCTGTCTGCAGTGACATGGATTGCAGCTCTGGCCCCTGAGTCCCATCCCACATAGAAATGCTCTCTGGATTGTCTGTTGTGCAATAGTGACAGTAACTACTGATGGATACAGCTGGCATATCATGTAATGTAGTTTCATGAGCCCCTCTTGGTCTGTGACTGTCATACAGAGTTAGTTCAAAGATTGTCCAGGTGTCTCTGACTGTTCCCACCTAACATCCCTGTATTACCCACAATAAGGTCCATTATTGTGTAAAATGCCCCATTTGTCATTCATCTCACACCGCACATGCAGAAGCTTGGGACATTACATAGGTTCCTCACTAGGTAGTACCAGGGCCTCAAACATCTACCATACACAGATAGGCTATAACCAACCATCTCTAGCCAGGTCACTGTGCACTCCACACCTGTATGGCATTGCCTGACAGCCATGGCTATCATACCTGGTGACCCCCTGCAGCAGAACAGCAGGTTATAGGCAGTAGTAGTGATGGGAAACAGGATCCACCTCAGCAACAGGGTGTACATATTGAGCATACAATGTAGAGGAATGAATACAGTGCCAGATATGAATGTACCAATACTGTATTCCGAGGGGTCTGGCATGTCACAGACACATTCCCCACACTCTTGGGACACCCATTACATATTGTCCAACTAGATTCTAGACATCCACATTTGCCAGGCATGGGGCCACATATATCAGGAATATGTACACATTCCATAAACAGCTGGGTACTGCAGATGTCGAAGACCTACTAGGAAGAAGCCCTATGCCACATATGTACTGCTCTCAGTTGTTGTGTAGCACAGATCTTGCTGGAATGCCACATGCACTTGGAGAACCACTCATGTTCAAAATATTGAACGTACTGTATGGAAATATCAAAATCGACATTTTCGATCTCGGAGCATATTCCACTGTTTTACTGTACAACTCATTTCAGAACTTCTCCTCCCAGAAAATAGTATGTCAACATGTATCTCAGCAGAAGAAGTGCACCTTGTTCTCTCATGATGCTTGGCAGGCTAAGTTACCATAAATACAGGATGTTATGGGCAGTTCATCTCGTTAACCAAGAATAGGTTTTGCACTCTGAGATGAATTTTGTGTTGAAACACAACATGATAGGTACAATAATTAGTGACATACATGTTACAGTGAGGCATACCATTTGAACCATAAACATAATATGTTGAATTCACCAGTGTAAACCATCCACTTAGTGCAATTATCCCAGTCAACATTTACAATTAGGAATTAAAATGAGCAGTGTTTTGCAACCAATTCAATGAATCCTCTACATGTGAATGTGTTCCTCTTTGCCAACAGCTTTCTAAATGCATTCTCCTTTTCTGGTAAACATCTACATTTTGGTGATGGAGGTGCACAGAGTAATAGGCATGAAACCAAGTCCTCGACATAATTTTGTTCCAGATGAATTGCATGCAAAATGTCAATGGTATACAATTTTTTTTTATGTAGAAGGCTATGAAGATGATGATGCCAGCCTTCCACAGCATTCTGATATCTAGCTAAACCTTCTGTGCAAGTATCATAATGACTCCAGAATATAACCCAAACAGTGGAGAAATCCTTTCTGATGTGCATCTCCGCATCCCATACCTTTTAGGTTTACCTAGTAGATAATTCTCTTTGAAAAATGTACATAAAGGCTGATCAATATCAGGCATGTCACGTTCAATACTATGAAATATAGGTAAAACATCCTCAGGTTTCAGAAATGCTAAGGCTGGTATTTCTTTACAGAGTACTGAGAAAGACCTACTTTGTCCAAACTCAGCAGCCAAGTGTAGCTTCTGTATTTGTTGCCATATAATTTGGCAGAAATGAAACCAGCATCCTTTGGCTGCTGAGTTTGGAAAGTGTAGTGTAATAGCATTTACTGCTCCTTTTTCAGAGTCGCTCAAAATCATTTTAGGTGCTAATGTGACACTGTCTTCATTACACAGACATATTACATTTGTCCAAAAATAATCGTAGCATATTTCACTTTTTGTAGAAAGTAATGCATATACCACGGGAATAATCTTCCTATGTTCACCATGTGAGAGAGGGCAATGTATACTGTATATATGTTTACAATCTGATGTACTAATCAGAAAGGTACCATCAGTCATGATAAACTCAGCATTACACATTGTCTTTAGATTAGTTACAGTTGTAATAACTATTTGGTGACTTTGTCCCCCATCTCCGTCATATGCAATTACAAAACTACCACTTTTAATAGGTAACATGTCAGCAGATAAGTCTCTTAAATTTATAAAATCCTTAAATGCTGCTTCTTTACCTTTATTTCTTACTCTGACAATAATTTGTTTCAATACAGTGGTGTTTGGTAGGTCAACAGTGACATCTGCTGATGTTGTAGCCAGAACTTCTGAAACAACCCTGCAAGGGTCCTCTGTCCTTTGTTCAGCTCTCTTTTTTTATTGTTTCTTTAACCCTAAGACAGTCAGGTTTAACAGGGTCAGGTGCATGCAAGTGGGGAGTGCTTTTCTGCAATATTTCACTTTCACTACCTCCCTCAGTAATACATCTGCCCTTACACTTCTCCTTTTGCTTTAGAGAATAGCACCAATATTCTCTATCACCACCATGCTTCTCTAAGTGGTAAACATAGTCTTCAATTAGCAGCATTTTTGGAATAATTCAATACCCTTGCCTAAAATAATTGACGTTTACAAGGATAATAAAGGAATGTTGTGTGCTATAATTATAGAATTAAATAAAAAAAATTATACATTCGTCAATATATACTGGATTCCAGGTATAGGAACTAATACAGTTAGACAACATTTGGACCAGATTGTTCATTTTGCAAAAGGAAACATAATACTAGCAGGAGATTTTAAATGTATTCTTGATTCTAATGACTCTACTAATAAAGGTAAAACGAAATGTTCAGCTTCTGCAAAAAAGTTAAAGGATTTTATTGACCTATTCTTACTAAAAGACATTAATAATTTTGCTGACCCAAATTCATTATTTTATACATTTTATTCTCATAGGCATAACTCACACTCTAGAATATATAGAGTTTTGGTTTCTAAAGATTTAACAGACTCCCTAATCAAAACAAAAGTAATATCTTGTCCTCTTTCTGACCATAATTCTATAACTTTTGATATACTCATTAATGATAACTGTATTATTCAAATCAAAACTAGAAGAATTTAAAGCGTTTATATCATTAGAAATTCAAAACATTGTAGAGCTTAATAACACCAATAAAATATCAGAAATATATATTTGGGATGCTTTAAAAGCATATGTATATGGGAAAATTATAAGTTGGTATCAAAATAAAAGGAAATTATGGGCCAAAGGACTTAGTGATATACAAATTAGATAATTTAAGGCTTAAAAAAAAGGAAAATATATAACTGACAAAGAAAAAGAAATAAATTCTTTAAATAGCAAATATTTAAAAATTCTAAATCATGAAACAAAAATAATTCTAGAAACATTTAAACTAATAAACTTCACAACAAATCCTAAATCATTAAAGTTGCTAGCAAACAAAACTAAAAGTCTAAACAAAATTAATCACACCAATGAAATATTCTCACCCCTCCCCAACAAAAAGATGGTCTTAAACTTGCATAACATTCTATCTGAATTTAGGGAGCTTTTTTAAATAATATTAATACAACTCTAATACTATTGATCCAAAGGAAGATATTCGAGCCTTTATTAATAAATATACTGACAAAAGATTATCTATAGAGCAAAAAATACTATTGACAAACCTATATCTCTTAAAGACATTCAGACACAAATTAACAAATTAAAACTTAATAAAACCCCAGGTAATGATGGCATTATGCCAGCAATATATAAAATATTACCTAATAAAGCTTTAAATTTACAACATGAAGTTTTCAATATCTCAAAAAAACTTTAACAAAATCACACTCTCTTGGAAATATACTTTTATTTCTCACATACTTAAACCTAATAAAGACCCCACCAATTGATGTTCTTATAGACCCATTTCTTTACTTAATATAAATTACACAATGCTCATGTCTGTATTTGCAGGCAGACTAAAATACATTTTACCAAATTTGATAGGTGAAGATCAAACAGGATTTATATTAATAGGAATTCTTATGATAACATTAAAAGAACATTAATTTTGATTGAGCCGGTCAAACATTTAAATAAAAGTCTAACATTAGTTAGTTTAGACATTAACTGTGCATTTGATTCAGTTAATTGGGACTACTTATTCACCTTTTTAGAAGAACTAAACTTCTCCCATAACTTTATAAATCTTATTTCTCAGCTTTATAAAGGCAGCCTAGCATACATTAAAATTGGAACTAGTATTTCTCAAAGCATACCAATAATTAAGGGCACTAAAAAGGATGCCCCCCTTATCTCCCTTATTATTCACTTTAATTATGGAACGTGGACACATTTAATCAGATGGGACAATGATATAGTAGGTTATAACTTAAATTCCAAGTTATCTTCTAAAATGCATATGCTTGCCGATGATATTCTTCTGACCCTTGCTGATGAAAAATCATCTATTCAAGCACTTTTTAGAAACATGTATCTCTTTCAAATAAAATCAGGTTTAACTTTTAACAATAATAAGACACACAATTTCTTAATGGGACCAAAGCAATTTAGTCTTCAAGATAAATATAAAAACTATTTATCACAATTTGATCAATTTCTTTATCTTGGTATCGTAATAGCCAAAAATATTAAAGATATCACACAAATTAATTATAATAAAAATCTAACAACAATGGAAGATTTGATTAAATGATGGAATAAAATTCCTTTCTCCATGGATGAAAGACTCACTATTATTAAAATTATTTTACTTCCTAATCTACTTTATATTATTCAATCTATTTCTTTACCGCCCCCTAATTTGATCATTCAAATAATAAACAGTATGTTTCATAAATTTTTATGGTACCCAAATAAACCCAGAATTGCATTAACACACCATATGAAAAACTGGGATAATGGGGGCATAGCTATGCCAAATTTAGAATTGTACTCAATCTCATCCATGATTAAAATGATATCTCTTTTAATAGATGTTAAATATCAAGCTAAATGGAAACAATTAATAGAAATTTTAATGATGGACACATTAATAATATTAATTAACAAAAATTATCATTTATAAATAACCGCTCTGTTTGGATTCTGAAAGATCAGTTCTGTTTTCTGTTCTCAAAAATGTAAAAGTAATTATTTAACACTCTTATTAAAATCCTTTAAAAATATTATACTTAAACATAATATATAATGACTGGTCATTTCTTCTTTTTCCCATAGCCTACACACAAGGAATTCTTTTTACTTCTAATTCTATAAAATGTTCACTTTTCAAAAGAAAAATTAAATTTTTGGTACCAAATGATGTCTAACAATGAATTGAAATAATCAATTAATTCTCTCAATACTGAATTTTAATTTGATCCCCTTTTTGGTTAGATTTCCAAGAAGAAAAGACATTTATTCTAAGTAATATCGAATTACTGTCTTCAACAACAAAGAGAGTAATACCTAATTTAATACAGTATATAATTTTATCAATTCAGAGTATCTCTCCAAACACTCACACATTATCATATATATATATATATATATATATATATATATATATATATATATATATATATATATATATATATGTATATATATGAGGCTATAAAGTCTGACTTAGATGTTTTCCCTGACAGTTATTGGAATTCTTTCTATTCCATTAATGGCCAACTTCCTACAGATAAAAATAAAATTAATATATTAAAATCATCAAGTTTTACTACTTCCTCACTCAAATGGAAAATATTTACATGAAATATTTGAATAGATCTTTTATTACTCCTTTAATAATGAGTGAAATTGAAAAAAAAAAAGATGTAAATTGCTGGAGATGTAATAAGCAATTGAATGCAGATTGGTCTCATATGTTCTTTGACTGTACCAAATTAAAAAAAATTTGGGAAGATATAAATGATTTTATGCAGGCAATATTTACAGATAACTTTACTTTATCTAAATCTCTGATATTATTTAATACTCCAGTGCCAGCTTGTATAAAAACATCCAATGACCCTTTGATTTGGTCTATATTAGGGGTCCATGTCAGATGGACGAAACTCCAGAACGCTGATGACCACATCACCGAGATGACATCGCCAACATCAGACATCCCTGACAATGGTAAGTTAAGGTATTACCAAATGGAATACATTCTCATTCCCATAATACACTCACAAAGCAAATTAAAACATGTATAGCAGGGGCCAAGCCCCCTTGTACCCCCATGTGTGGGGGCTGTGCCCCCCACACTCCCTACTTAAATATATCAACTCTGAGATTGCACTACAGGGAAGGAATGGGAATAACTCCCATTCTGTACTACTCACCATTGTTGGGGATGTCTGTTGTCAGCGATGTCGTCTCGGTGATGTGGTCATTGATGTTTTGGCATTTCTTCCATCTAACATGGACCCTATATTATCTATAGCTAGAAAAATAATTACAAAGAATTGGAAATCACAATCCTCTCTATCATTACAAGAATTTAAAAATCTACTTAATGAAATTTGTTGTTTAGAAAAACTGACCGTCAAGTATAGATGTCCTAGGAATACTTCTACTTATAGTAGTTGGAAGAAAGTTGATGAACTGTTACAGAAATAATTTAATTTTACAGTAAATATTGTATGTATAAGAATTATTTCAGCTGTTATTTAAGAGTTATGGTGAACAATTTTGTATATAGTTAAATTTTGTTTAATTCTGCATATGATCATTTTTTCGCATAATTTAAAATGGTTCATTCTTTATATGTTGATTGTATTTTCAACAGCACTTCTAATAAAATTGTTTTTAAAAAAATTGCAGCATTTTCGTTCCTTCTGTGAATTGACAGTATTGCATACACCATTTAGTCTTCCTGGACCATTACTCTCATCAGCTATGCCATTAATTTGCCAACAGAACACATATAGTGCATACTATAATTTACAAGTTGTCATCAGTAGTACTAGTATACATATTCCCACATACAACTGTTTGCTAGTACTGTATTCCACAGTCATTCATGCGTATACATACATCATCTCATAATGACATCCACCAATACTATGCCATCGAAATAACCTTTCATCTTAGCAGTCAACAACTAAATAGCTACTAGCAGGTGTGATGTAAAATGCTAGAATTGATTGTACTATTCCTTCCACATAAGTAAAATACCTTTAACTGTTACTTATTCTAAAGTTTTAAAACACTATTGGTATTGCAAGGTAATAATGTTTAACACCTTATTAAATTACCTCTGAGATGCACTGCATAGTTATGAGTGTGACCGTTCCTATGGAAGGCATGGTATTGATTTTCCTCCCTGCACTATCAATAAAACACATCAGCAGTATTTGAAAGAAAGGCATTTACATAAATGAATGTGTGACATGCAATTATGTCACTTACAGATTGTCGAATTGCATTTGAGTGAATGTAACCTGCAATTCAAAATTATGGCATTAGGGTATGTACTATTCGACATTACACACCTCTAATTAAAACATTTCCACCATTCCATTCTTGACAGCCTACAAATCGAGATTGTGATAGTAGACCACCTAACTATATGTTGCCTACTACTCTGCTATTGGCACTGCTGCATAACAGATATACCTTAAGCACATGCCTCGAATGGACAGTAAAGGTTACCCCTACCCTGGCTCTGCCGTAATGACAGGGCTGACACTGTTACCACAGTTACATGTACAGCTTGATGTCCTCCAAAGTGTTCACACTCCCTCTATGTGTCTTAGTCTGCAGCAGCTGCAGCCTGTAGTATATGCAGCTGTATGTTAAGCTAGCTGCTACAGACCTAGCATACCTCACAACCTCATAGAACAATGGATCCAGACAAAACCATGCATGGGGAGCAAGGTTTCAGCAATAGGGACATATGTAGCAGTCTACCCCTACAAAGATAGTGAGCTGATAAGATAGCAGTGACTGCATTAGCATGCCTATTCTGATGGGTATGACATGTAACACTCATATGCCTCTCTCTCCTTACTGACCTGAACTCACAATGTTAAACACTGAACCACCAGATGATCACAATATCACAGGACACTGGCCAATCATATCAGGCAAAACTGTGGACATACCTCACAAATTACAACAGTGGACAGTATCTGTACCTACCCTCTATGATGCTGTAGTCTCCACACCTCACTAATGTCCATCTCAAAGACTAAGAAAGGGGTCTAGGCCTACATGAAAGCCTTAAATATTGCAATGTGGTACCATACCATTGGCTAATGAATGTGCAACTCAGCTGTTCTGGATGTAATTATTAAGTCTAAGCCACAGATTTGTGCACAGGCAATTACCTGGTAATGAGCTTTACCTATAAAAGGCAAGCAACTGCCTATGTGGAACAGGTCTGTATGTTATTTTGCCCACACAGATAATGGATTTTTAAGCTATTTGCAGAGGAACGCTTCAAAAAAAGGAGTACTTCACTCTACCAGGCATGTAATGCATGCCCCCATATAAAGGGATGCAGATGGTAGGATTGAGGTATGGGGAATAGGGATTACAACAGTGGACCTGTCATACATCTATGGTGTTGACACGTTGGTGGTACTCTGCTGTCCAGCAGCTACATTCATGCCTCTCCACTGTCCCAGCTTTGAGTAAAATCTCAGCTCTGTCCTTGTTACTCCCCCCCTACAATGGTCGGCTGTTGTAGGAAAGCTAGTGGAATCTTTGTTAGAAATAGTGACACTAAGTAAGGGTGTACACTTCTGTAACCTCAAATGATGTACTGTCATTCACAACTTTTCAGTCTGTCAATGCCACAAATAAATAGTGCTAGCACTGTACAGGTATCTCTGACTGTCCCTGATGTATCCTGACTAGGTCACTGTTTGGTTGACATTCATCCCTCATTGGTTGAGAGCTATGGCTAACATACCTGACAACCTCCTACAGCAGGGATTCAGTCATAGCCATAAATATTGGAGGAACACAGGCTCCACCTCAGTGACAGGGGATGCATATTGGCCATTCACTGTAAAACTATGAATACACTAACAGATATTACCGTAGCATACATGTTTTCTGAGGGGCTGGTGTGTCACAGCCACATTCCCTATTGTCTGTCAACAGCCATCAATGAATGTCAACCATTTGTCAGCATCCACGTTTTTGTGCCAAAAGGAACATGACCATGAGGCACACGTTGACAGTCTGCAAACATCTGTGTAGTGGGGATGTGGAATGCCTACAGAGAGCATACACTACAGTAGGTTTGTATTACTGTCTGCTGTTGTGGCACACTGATGTTGCTGGACTGTCCCCATATAGTTGTAATATCACACAGCTATTTGTCTGACAGTGGTTGTATTACATATTAGTGGGAGCTTGCCTGTAGGGCACGCACCACAGTAGACTGCAGTGATGGGTGTAGAGACATATAGCATAATCTGTCACGGCACACAGGGACATATCCAGTATTGTTACTATCTTGGTGATAGCCACACATCTAGTGTGTTGACACACTGTTGGGTATGACGTGAGAGAGTGATGGATAGTACAAGCTGTATTGGTTTTGCAGGGTCTGTGCATAGTGGATGTCCACTTATCTGGTACTGTAATGTGTCCCCCATCTTGTTGTCTTTTAGGAACAATGTATCACAGGAGGCACACCCCCTTCACAGCTGCTGAGAATGCTGTTATTCTGGGTAGCCTCAGACTGCATCATCACGTTCTGCTTTCAAGGGGTCGCCAACATCGTGACCAGCACACAGCATTGTGGAGTGACCTTGTAAGTGTGGTTAACCAGATTGGACAACAAGACAGGACCTGCAACCAGGTCCAACACAGGGTCACAGATATAATCAATGCTGCATGCCAATGGGCAGCTGCTGAGGCCAGTGATTGTGCTCCCACCACTGGAGGGCCTGCAACAGGACAACCACTCTCAGCTACAGAGGAATTTCTGGCAAACCTGGAATCAATCACCAGCTCCCATGCATCCATCACCCCATACATTCTGGAGGTGGGTGTCACAGTGTCCGCATCAGAGGAGCGTCCAGGTAAGCTTACTTTGTTCACCAGCTGTAATACTGCATCAGTCATTGTAGCAGGCTCTGCATACCAGTACATGGGGATCAGGTCTGTCTGCATTGTTTTTTTTTAATGCACAGACATGCACACATACTCAGAATGCCAGCAATGTAGGCAGTAACACATTAGCTGCTGTACATGTGGATATATACACATATTACCTTCTAATGGTGCAACATTTGGTATTGCTGACAATCCTTCTCCCTCACATTTTCATAGCTACTTTAGGTGTGGCTGGAGTTTGTGGTCCTGTACCTGGTAAGTGTGATGCCATTTTTTTATGGATTATGTATACCATATGAGTGCTAAGGACTGCCATTTAGCCCAAGGCACAACTATTATGCTTAGCCAGAGTGGAAAATTTTATGTTCCATTCCAGAGCAGTTGACAACAGTGCATACAATGAGTAATCACAGCTGTGTATTTGTGCAAACACTAACACATTTGCAGTTATAGTCACAAAGAAGTATGCAGCATGCTATACTGGACACAATGACTCCAGGATGCCTGTTCAAACACTATAAGGAGATGGTACATGCCTGCGGCAGTAATACTACAGCAGGCATATCATTCTCAGGATAGGGGTACTGGGTTTTATATTTAGTTCTATCACATACACTGTCATATTGCATTCCCCACAGGTGTACTGTACTGGCAACATTCAATGGTTGTAGCTGAAGTGCATGTTAGAAAGGCCTGTCTTGTCTATGTCGTGTGTTGTGCATGAGATCATTGATGAGATGTGGGACTGGTAATGCAGTTGTGGCTCCTCATCTGTATGAGTCTGTGTAGATTACCATACATAACAGTGCAGGTAATAATGTATTGATTTTGTCTTCCTCCTCAAAGGTGAACAGGGGGTTGGAGTCTGTCCCCCTCACAACCTGATGTTAGTATCCCATCAGGATCTGATAATGATGGTGGCCATAGTGAGGCACAGGTGGGATTGTCAGGGGCTGAATCTGTCCCAGAGGTTGACATCGCTCCTCCACCCCCATTGTCACTGCACACAGTCAGTATGCCACATGTACCCAGTCCTCAGAGGCCACAGATACTGGACAGTCAGATGGTATTGACATCGAACAGGACAGTGTGACAACTATGGTGTCAATGAGTGTAGACATTGGCCATAGCCAGACAGCTGGCGAGTCCCAAACAGGCAGAGTGACAGGGGTGCTCGAAGAGGGACTGCTGTCCATCCACCTCCTGTCACAGGTGTCACATCATGGGTCACATGCTGCATGTTTCAGGCTGTTGTGGAGGCAAAGGCACGTACCAAATGCAACACCAGATGGATGCTTAGGGTCATGGATCCACCACAGTCTGGCATCTGTGACTGCCTCTGCCACATTGGTGATGCCATGGATCATTTCATTGATGTAGTGGATAGACAGTGGGCTGATAGAGTGTCTGTCTTTGCCTGCACATTGTCTGTGCTAGAACATCTGGTTGAGTTAGGGTATCGGGCACGTGGACATAAGTCATCAATACCATCTGCTGAGAGAACACTTGGCCATGCACCCTCACGGTCTTGCAGTGGCAGTACCTCCAGAGCTACAGAGGAAAGTGTGCTATCCACACCACAACGTGGCAGACCACGGTGACATGATCCTGGGTGGTCCTGTGGGGGACACTGGCCTAGCAGACAGCACTCACCATCAGGAACTAGCACAGCATCTGACCTTGGACATGGTGGTGCCAATGCCACTCCTGACAGAACAAGTTCCTGTGTTTGTGACAGGAGATGGTGAGTTGTCCACTCTGCCATTTACAGTCCACAGCTGTCCAACATACACACATGTAGGGCTATCACTGAGCTTGACTGTGTGCACACACACGCTCAAACATCACTGTCACATGCAGGTCACCAATAGACACATATGGCACCTCTTCATGGCCCATCTAACCAGCACCCCTTCCTGACTCACATACATGCTGCCATCTGTATGGCACAGCCTAGACTTCTGACACCCTCACACCACACCCTGTGCATGTGATGATACCTGTGCCACATTCCTGCCATCAGTACCATCAATGCAGGGACATTCAAATATGTATCTGATGCACAGGTTGACTATATTGCATTCAATGTAGTTGTGTAGTGCAGTATTGTTATGCCATGGCAGGTGTTGTGGGCCACAACAGGTACTGTGTGTTGACATGTGTCATGACTACACAGCAAACCTTGTGTATCATAAGTGCATAATGCTAGACTGGTGGTAGTGTGACAGAATGACAGGAGTATCATGGACCTGTGTATGTTTCTGGTCCAGGTTTAAGTGGTTATTCTATGGACACATGGTATCAGTACAGAGGCACAAGATGGCATGGCAACACAGCAGAAATATGACATCAAAAAGGTATGGCCGTATTTGTGCATGGTTCCCTATGTGCATATGTGTAGAAGGGCATGTCTGAGACAATGGGGGCAGCCAGTATAATTATGCATTCATACTTTGTGACAAGGTCTGCTACCTTTTATACATGTCACCTGGGTTTTCTGAATGTACAGTTCTAGATGGTGGCAGACATCACTGATGTCTATGTAGATGAAGGCAATATAGGACCTGATGCTTGTCACAGGGCTGTAAAATGCATAACCATTGCACAGAAATAGCCCATATAAATAGGTACATAGCAATACTAGGGAATATATCTGTACCCACACACTCATGCAGACTTGGCAGGTGGGGGACTAGAACCCCTACCTATTTACTATTACACACTATAGCTCACACTAATTATCACATGCACCATGGTGCTTGTCTAATATTGGACTTTCAGCTAGTACCCTTAAGGTGGATGACATCAACAGGCCTTGCAGAGGAGTGCCTTTAGAGATCAGCAGCTAGTCTTAGGCCATAAGGTGCACAACCATTAAACAAAGATAGCCCATAGGGGCATTTTTGTAGTGCTGCAGATGGATATATGTTACGTGTCTATAGTGCTACAGATGGATAGATGTACACACACACACACACACACACACACACACACACACACACACACACACACACACACACACACACACACACTTGGCTGATGTGAGATTAAAACCTATACCTATCTGGCAGTACATAAACTACAGCTTGTAGTACTTATCACATGTGCCACAGAGATTACTTGGCATTAGACTTTTAGCCAGTGCTGTTAAGGTGGATGACCTCAGCAAGCTTCATAAAGCAGGCCAATGGCCAATAGCCATTGCACAGAGATAGGCATGTCTGTACTGCTGCAAGGGGTGATACATAAACATTCACACACACATACACACACACACACACACACACACACACACACACACACACACACACACACACACACACACACACACACACACACACACACACCTAGTTGGTTGATGTGAGATTAGAACCCCAGCCTATCTAGTAGTACACACAACAGCTTGCAGTACTTATCACATGCACCACAGAGATTACTTCACATTAGACTCTCAGACAATCCTGTTAAGGTGAATGACATCAGCAGGCCTTGTAAAGGAGGCCACTTTTGAGGAAAGCAGCTAGTCATAGGACCATCAAATGAATAACCTATGCATAGACATAGGCCAGATGGGCATGTCCTTCCTGCTGCAGGGGATATATCTGTACACACACACACACACACACACACACACACACACACACACACACACACACACACACACACACACACACACACAGTTACCTGTTGTGAGATTAGAATACCTATCTATCTAATTGTACACACTATAGCTCATAAATCTTATTCCATGTGTCACAGGTTATGTCTGTTGTATTTGTGGATGCAGCCACAGTACTTGCAGCCTACACAAAGTGACATTGTATTACACAGCATGTGTGGCCTACAGAGTGTTCCTGCATGATGCTGTTATTGTCTCTTGTATCATAGGAGTTCATAGGTTCGTAGGTTCATAGGTTCATACTAGGCTATCTGCCCTGGGGCAATTATAAGCCTAGCCCGATTCTGTATGGCTTACACCACCCCTTGATTTGAGTATACTGTGCCCTTTTTAAGGTTTAGTTTACTGTGCTTCTGTCCAATAGTGACACGGGAGTAATCCCTGGGTCAAACCTACGATCCCCCATCCACCTATCGAGATTCTTCTTGAAGAGATTCAGTGAGGTGCTCTGCCTCACATGAACTGGAATTCTATTCCAGAGCGAAGGGAGCCTCTGGGTTATGAACCTGTCCCTCCAGCAAGTTCTATTTATTTCTGTGCTGAGGTTCAAGTCCCTCGAGCGTGTGGCTCTAAGGGATTTAGATTTACTGAGGTGGAGCATGTCCATTTATTCTGGATTTGACATAGCTTTGTATGTCAGGCATAGATCGCCTCGAAAAAGGCGGTATACAATTGAGTAGAGCTGGAGTTTTT
Source organism: Protopterus annectens (assembly GCF_019279795.1). Taxonomy (NCBI): domain Eukaryota; kingdom Metazoa; phylum Chordata; order Ceratodontiformes; family Protopteridae; genus Protopterus; species Protopterus annectens. The sequence goes on from NC_056729.1 coordinate 1,902,069,877, forward strand.
TTAACTGAGCAGCATATGGCATCTGTTTGAGACCCTTGATCCTCTTGGTGAGATACTTTTGGGTTCTTTCTAATTGCTGCAGGTGTCGGGTAAGGTACATCCCAAAAGGGGCATTGTATTGTATGATGGGCCTGATGAGGGATGAATAAAGGGGCACTATTACCTCTCTTGATCTAGATGTGAAACCCTTCGTGATGAGGTGGGCTATGTAGAAGGTATTTCTAACCACTTTGGCAATGTGGTTTTCAAAGGAGAGATTGCTATCAACTTGGGTCCCCAGGTCCCAAATAACTTTCTCTGTACTTAATGGGTTTCCGCCTATGTGGTAATTTCTGGGCACATTGTTTTTGCCAAAGGGTATGACTATACATTTTTTGGCATTTAGCTTTAAACCATGGCACTGGCACCAGTTATCTGTCTCTGTGAGACCTTTTTGAAGGATGTTTGTGTCAGCTGGAGAGTTGATTATGGCACCCAGTTTGCAGTCGTGTGCGAACTTGGTGAGCCATAGTCCTCCCACATTTGCCTGTACCTCGGAAAAGTATATACTGAACAAGAGTGGTCCCAGGACAGAACCCTGTGGGATGCCACTTGTGACCGGTTTTGAGTCGGACATGGCTGCAGCAACTCTCACTCTGTGGGTTCTGTCTTTGAGCCAGTTTGTGACCCATCTTGTGACATAGGGGTTTATATTTAAGCTGGATAGCTTATCTCTGATGCCCGAGTGGGGTATTGTGTCAAATGCCTTTGCAAGGTCCAGATAGGCTGTGTGGACTACCTTCCCTTCATCTATGGCTTTGGTGACTGTCTCGAAGAAGTCAACCAGGTTCAAAAGGCAGGATCTGCCCTTGACAAAGCTGAACTGGGTAGGATCTAGTGTCTGTAGGTCCCCAATGTCTTTGTTTATGAGCTCCATGATAATCCTCTCCATAGCCTTGCAGACTAAGCTAGTCAGGCTTATGGGGCGATAGTTTCCAGGGTCCGTAGAGGCTCCACCTTTGTGGAGTGGGACCACTGTTGCTGTACGCCATTCTGTGGGCACATATCCTGTAGTGAGGCTGAGATTGTATAGCTGTTTATTTGAGGGATTAGTTCCTCTTGGAGTTCATGTAGGACGCAACCTGGGACGCCATCTGATCCCATGGAAGCAGTGTTTTTTGCTTTGGAGAGGGCAGTCTTCACCTGAGCATCGGAGATGTTTGGGAGGCAGCCCTCTGCCGGGATAGATACTTGCTGTTTTTGGGAGGAGGGGGTGGAGAAGTTTGCACTGAACCTGTCTGCCAGGATATTGGCAATGTCTGTGGGTTCAGTGTATTTTTTGTCATTTAGAATCAACTCAGAACAAGTTTGGGAGTTGCATCCCAGGTTTCTAACATAACTGAAAAAAGCCTTATGATTGTCTTTGGTGTTCTGTGCAATTTTTCTCTCGAAGCTGGCCTTGGAGGATTTTATGAGGGATCGTAATTTTTTGCTAGAACTTATCAGAGATGCCTTCCCTATTAGGGATTTTGCTCTATCATGTAGTAGCTTCCTCCTTCTGTTGTACAGTTTATTTATGGCAGGGGTCCACCAGACTGGATGCCTGCCTTTGGATGATTGGGTCTTGGTTTTGTTTGGGATAGCATGATCTATGCATTCCTGGAGATGTCCGTAGAATGCGTTTATATAGGATTCTGCAGTTTGGGCCGTAGTTTCCACTGTCCCTGAGGCCTTGAAGGATTCCACTTCGGTTTTGAGAAGTGAGAAGTTCGCTTTTGAGAAGTTTTTCACTGTGGTTTTCTGGGCTGGGGGTGGGGTCGGGATGTGGACATCCAGTGAAATTCATTTATGGTCTGATCTTACCAATGAGGGATATACTTCTGGTGTGGAGCATAGAGTCCCCATGTTGGTAATGATCAGGTCTAGTATGTTGTCCCCTCTTGTGGGAGTGGTGACTAATTGTTCCATAGCATTTGAGTTTATAATTTCCAGGAACCTTTGGGCTAAGGTGCTGGGGCTTGAGTAGTGCTACCAGTCAATGTTTGGGTAGTTGAAGTCGCCCAATATAATGGTGTTCGGAGAGATCTTCATGTTCTCCAATGTTTTCAGGAAAGCCGAGTGTGATTCCTGACTTTGAGAGGGTGGTCTGTAGGATGCTATAAACTGAAAAGCAGTCTTGCCCACTGTTAGTTGCACATGGATGGTCTCCGATACTTCATGCAATGCCACTAACCTGGAGGTGTGGTTATCCTTGATAAATATGGAAACTCCCCCTCCTTTTGTGGTTTGGTCCTGTTTTTGGGGCCAAAAAGCATGACATGAGGTATAGCCTGGTAGTGCTGGGGTGCTCTCTGGAGCCTTGAACCAGGTTTCTGTCACTGCACAGATATCAATGTTCTCCATACTGAGGAGAGCTTCGAGTGCGTGCATCTTGAGGTTAAGACTTCTGGCATTTGGCAGCATTACCCTTAGTTTCTTGTTCCTTGTGCTGTCTATGGAGGTGGGTTTGACTTTTGAGCCTTGCCTAAAAAAGGCACTATGGGGGTGGCAAGAGCCTTTGCCAATATCCAAAAGCCCAGTGGTGACAGGTGCAAGCCATCCCTAGTGAAGCAATGTGGCTTGTCGAGCATGTCATCCCAGGCTGACAGACACTGGATCCCCTTTAAATGACACCAAAATTTTAGCCAGTTGTTAAAATCGATCATTTTGTCTTTGTACTGTGGCATCATTCTAGGTGAGGGTAAGATGCTGTTCAAGGTCAGGGTCATACCAGCCTGGGCTACATGATCAGAGAGCTCCTCTATGTCTCTTTTTATGTAGTCCAGGGAGGTACATCTCAGGTCATTCACACCAGCATGTACAATGACTGAGTCATATTTGTATTTGCTTTGGAGTGACCTGAGTGCGTGCATTATGTGGCGGATCCTAGCACCTGACAGGCAGCTCACTGTGACCTTCTCTTTATTCAGCCTCGTGAGCGGGACGTCAGTGTGTCTGACAATAGAGTCACCTATTACAAGAGTATCAGGTGTGTTATTCAGCCTTAAGGGCTGTGACTGCTTGGCACACTGACTTTGTGGGTTATGTGTTGTGCGTGTTTTGTTTTGAGGTAGCATTTGCTTTGATGTCTGCTGTGGAGGTCTCTGTTGCTTAGGTAGATTCTTATTTAGAGCCTCTGAGTATGTTTTTGTGTATTTATGTGTTTGGTTCGCTGATGTGGTGGGACTATGTGATACTGGAATTGTCTTGTGTGAGGTTACCTTCTCCTCCTGACTGGTTACATCAGTTTTGAGATGAGAGCTCAGCCTCCAGTTTGGCTAAATAGTTGCATCTCTCACATATATTTGAACCTGTTTGGAGGAGGAGAGGGTTGTCCATGTACATGAGACAGTTGTAACATTGACTCAAAATTCCCAGATTCACCAGCTGGACTGGAGAGGAAACCACTGACTGACCTTTGGACATGCTAGAGTAATATAGGAAAACTGAATTTAAGATGGACCAATAGAGGACAGGGTAATTGTAGAGAGTATAAGAGTAAGTAGTGCTTATGGTTTAATAGTGCTAACTTGTAGGATTACTTAATTGGACCAGTGAAGGGCCTTAGAATGAGAATATGGTGTTTAAATTGAGAGATAGAGCAGTTCTAAGGGAAAAAGTGAAGAGCAGACTTTGTGGAGCCAGGAATAGTTTAAACCCAATTAGGCGGTGCTGCCCGCTGTTGCGCTATGCTCAAAAACGCGCAAAACCACGCAAAAGAGGGTTTTAAGAGAGGAAGATGAAGGAGTTTTGGAATTGACCCAAAATGGCCAATAAAACTACAGTTTCAAGTCAGTAACCACTCCCACAGGGGCAGGCAGGCTGCTCAATGTTTTTCACTGCCACTGATCAACAGAGAGACTTCCCTTTAGCCCAAGCAAAAATGGCCTCACAGAAACTTACAAGCAGTTCAAGAACAGCAAGCCTGTAACTGAACTTTTTTAAATCTCAGAAAAGTGGGGAAAAAGCAAGATTTTTTTGTTTTTTTTTTTCAGAGATAGCAGAGGTTCACAAGTATCAACAAGTTATAACAGTGCAGCAAATGATCCCACACAAGAGTGCTAGGCCAAAGACAGATAAAATGCATGTTTTGAGAAAAAAGATATAAAAAATAAGTGCAAACAGGAAATTCAGTAAACAGCTCTAGGTTGTGCTCTAAATACAGTTACTAATGCAGAAATCAAGTTTAACAACCCAGAAAATGCTCAAAATAGGTGGCTATGCAGAAAAACTTAGCAAATAAACAGAGGAAAAATACTTAAAATCTCAAAAGTGGCTCCTTTCTTCTCTCAGCATTTTCTCCTCTTGGTGGGTGCTTCACCAACAGCCAACAAGCCTGAAAAGACACCAAAACCATGAGGCAACCAGGTTTTAAGAGAGGAAGATGAAGGAGTTTTGGAATTGACCCAAAATGGCCAATAAAACTACAGTTTCAAGTCAGTAACCACTCCCACAGGGGCAGGCAGGCTGCTCAATGTTTTTCACTGCCACTGATCAACAGAGAGACTTCCCTTTAGCCCAAGCAAAAAATGGCCTCACAGACACTGACAAGCAGTTCAAGAACAGCAAGCCTGTAACTGAACTTTTTTAAATCTCAGAAAAGTGGGATACCAGTTAATACACCTGCTATGTGTGTACAGTTCCCAGTATGGACATGTCTGGCTAGTTGTAGATTTTTAGGTGGACAATTGGCCTGGGACAATATGGACAGTCCAAGGCATGCATTAGAACCATTGCACATTACACCACCTGCTCAGTGTTTTCTGTCTAGAGGAAACATTCCGCAGGCACAGGCTTCTGTGGGGGAGTGGATTATATCCTTTTGCAGCCTTGATCTGTTACCATCAGGCAGCTGTTGTGATGTGTAGCTACAGATAATGCCAGAATTCTGTGTGTAAGTGGGGACATTCATACACCCCCCATACACAAATGCACATATACATATGTATAACAGGGATTTCATCTTAACTCTTGCTGTGTGTGTACATTATGCAAATGCATTATGTAGTTATGGGTGGAAAGTCTGTATCAGCCTACATATTATTTACATATATATATATATATATATATATATATATATATATATATATATATATATATATATATAAATCTTGTTAACATATATATGTGCCACATATGGATAGCTAGGGTAATCATGTGTGATGGGGGATAGGGAGAGACATTCATAGCTGTCTGTATGCACAGGCATATTTCCACATAGCTCAAGTTAGCTAAGTGTGGGACCATGCCCTGTATGATTGTCAGTAATTACAAGGCGACTCCAGGCCAGACCTACTGTACTCCAGTCTGGGATTTTGTGAACTGCAAACCACTGGCTGCTACACCTGTTTCCACAGTCCAGTACCTGCCTGGTATTTTGTCCAAGGCATTCCCCGGCTGTTTGCTGAATGTAATATGTGAGTCATACCTATCAATTGTACAGATTTGCACAGAATGTCAGAGATTTGCCTCATATTTTTGGTCTCTGTTACATAACATTGTGGTTTTCTGGCACATTAGTGGCAAATCATTAAAGATTGACACTAAGAAATAATGACAGGCATTTGAGATTCAGACTGCATGCACTTCAAGACAGTCATAGTAATGCAAAACCTGTTATTCTATAAATCCTTTATGTTTGTAAGTACAATATTTACAACTTGTTTCTATTTTTGGGCCTTTGCCCACTTATAATATTCAGAATAATGTAATAGTATTTATAGCTTTCATCTCATTAAAGAGACTTCATCAGAATACACACTAGTACATTCAATTCTCTATTTAAATAAGCTTAATCAATGACATCATGATATACATCATCAAATTTAAAACCTTCCACATAAAATGAAAGGGATAAACCCATAATCTACTAACTGCCTTAAAATACATAAAAATACATACAATACAATACAGTACCCCTATTTATAAATATTATAATGATAAATAAAAATTTCATTGCATCAAAAATTTATCCTAAAAATATATAACTTATTTGCTCTCTCCATTAACATAGGAACAATGGATATAGTGTCATTTAGACCAGGTAGTGAGAAGGCAGATTCATAAGAAAGATAGCCATAAAGTTATTGGAGAAGAAGATAATTAAGGGAAGAGAAAAAAAGATTAGCGTGATGAAATGGGTACATATAGTCCTGGCAAGGGCAGCTCCATGAGCTTAAGAGAAAAAGTTTTAGCTGGTTTTGGAATTGTTTTGTGTTTGGGAGGTTTCTAATAGAGTTAGAAAGTTTGTTCCACGCTAAAGACACATTATAATTGTAAAGTGGTTTACCAATGTTTTTGTTGGTTTATGTATGTCAAGGAGTTGTTGGTCAGAGCTTCTGAGAGATCTAGTGGGGGTGTAGATGGAAACAAGGGAGGAGATGGAGGGGCAGGCAGTAGGTCTGTATAAGATGGAGTGTGTGATTTGTACCTGTGAGATAAGAAGTTGATGGGAGAATTCTGGCCATTCCAGTTTTTCAATGCAATGCAATGGTGTGAATTATAAGGATGCTTTGTTGCAAATCTGGTAATTGTATTATACGTTTGTTCGAGTTGGGAGGTTAATGTGGATTATAGGTTTGTAAGGATGGGAGCGGCATAGAGAAACATAGCAGGAGGAAAGCCCTGGCTAAGGATATTTTGGCATTAGCTATAAAGAATTATCCCATTTTTTGATGTGTCTTTTTGATGCACTAATGAATGTGCTGATCAAATTTTAGTTGATCATCTATTATGGTGCGCAGGAGTTTAGTATGTCTATCAACCTTGATAACTGTGTTGTTTACAGAAGAGTTGTTTACAGAAGAGATGGAAAAGATGGATGTGAGAGTGATCTTGGTAGGAAGAGAAAGAGTTTACTTTTTTAGGGTTTAGGATAAGCTGCTTTTCATTAAGCCATTTTTCTACAGCAAAGAATGTGTTTTGTGTAAGTGAGTGGAGATGTGCCAATTTGTCAGAGGTGGTGATGAGGGGTGAGTCATCTGCTTATTGGATAAATGTCAAGTGGCCACAGGAAGAGTGGAGGTGCTTGGTAAAGATGTTGAATAGAAGGGGGCCCTAAGATAGAACCCTGGAAGACCCCTGTTTGTAAAGGCAAAAAGGGGGAGCAGGAAGTGAGCCATCAGACAGATTAAAGTCTATTAGTAAGGTAGCTGGAGAACCACTGTGATATGGGAGGAGAGAGTTTAAGATCAGTTAGTTTTGTTAATAAAACTAGACAAGACAGCCTGCGTAATGGCAGATCCATATGCTCCACACAATAACAAATATGAAATCCAAAAATTGAAGCACGTAGAAAGAATTAGCAGATAAAACAACATATTTATTAGAAAAACAATAAAGTGAAAGGTTAGATTTTTGTGAAAGTGCTTATCATATGTATTGTTTTTCTAATAAATACGTTATTTTATCTGCTGAGTCTTTCTATGTGCTTCAGTTTTTGGAGTTCATAGTTTTGTAAGTAGTTTAGAGTAAGACACTGTATCAAATGCTTTGGATCAATCAAGGAAAAGACAGGGCAATAGTTGGTTATTGTCTCTGACCTCAGCAACTGCATGTGTAACAGGTAAGAGGGCAGTAACAGTACTATGATTTGGCTGAAAGCCATGTTGGGTTGAGGCTGAGGTTGAGGTTTTCATGAATTCTGTATTTAATCACTTGAGAGTGGATGCACTTTTTAAGAATTTTAGAGAGTGTTTGTAGGATGTCTATTGGTCTGGAGTTAGATGGGTCAGTGGAGGTACCTCCTTTGTGCAGTAGTATAGTGCAGAAAGATTTCCAGATGTTTGGAACTGTGCCATCTTGACCAGATCTATTTATTAGTATAGAAACAGGAAAGACAATGGATGCAGCAGCAAGCTTGAGAAAGATGGGAGCTAGGTTATCAGCAGATGTGGAGCAAGGTCCAAGTTTATGAAAAAGAGATTTGATACAGGAGGTGGGGACAAGTTTAAGAGATAAAGGATTTTTATTGTTATGAGTAGGAGAAACGGAAGAGTGTGGGGGACTGGAGTTATGGTCTGAGTGAGCTAGTTTGTGGATAGTGTCTATGAAGTAGTTATTAAGTAGGGTGGTTGTCTCCAGTGATGAGTTGTTAGGAAAAGGATTAGGGGTTGTGGGGTTACATGGGCGAAGGATAGTATTGATAGTGGACTAGAATTTTTTAGGGTTGGAGACGTAGTTAGTTATTTGCTGTATTATAAAAGATTTTCTTGTCTTGGTAGATGCAATTTTTTGTAAGGTTTCTGATTTCCTTATAATTTTGTAGTAGGGAAGGAGATTTGTTTTGTTTTGTTTTTTTTGCCAGGTTTTCCATATACTATCCCTTTTTGTGCATGAGGGAGTGGGTTTCTTTAGATAGCTAAGGTGCATAGGTAGCTTTTATTGTAATTTTTTTTAGACAGCAAGTGAGTCTAAGATGTCAAGGAAAATCTGATTGAATTTTTCAACAGCTTCATTAAGGGGAGGGTGGTGAAGGAAGGACCAGTTAATGGATGCCAGTTTAGAGTTAAATGATTCAGTACTGAAGGACAATAATTTACAGCAGTCTCTGTATATGTGGGATCTAGGTATTTGGATAGAGTGTCTTTGGATGTGAATAGGTAGGTAGTCATTAAGGGAGTCTGTTAGGATGCAGGGGTTGTGGTAAAGATTAGGGTCTGTAGTAAGTATCCAATCAAGGATAGAGGTGGAGGATATGTGCTGTCAGAAAGTGTGTTCCATGTATTGTTTGGTATATGAACAATATCACAGTGACAACGTCATTGCTCATTGAAACTAAACTTTGCAGTGCTGCAGTTTCAGTGCAGATGAGCAGAGCTGATGCATTGCCATGAGTCTCACATCCTGCTGTACCATTCATTATGATGAATAATTTCTACATCAATTGCAGATGCTGCAGACAATATCCATTGCTATTGCCTGTGGTAGATGCATGCAATACACAGCTGTGTATAGGGAATCCATTAATAATAGTGTATTGTTTTTAAGTTTTGTTATTGCTATGGCTGATACATATGTCATCCAGGGATGCTTTACTCAAGTTTATCATTTTGGCACAGTAAGCTCTCATATGTCTTGTTGGCCATTCTTAAGTATTATTTGTGAAGCATAACCGCTAGTAATTGGCAGTGCAGACTTCCCTTCAAGGTGTTCTTCAAGATGCATGTGTGATATGTCTTTCTGTGATATATCCAGTAAATATACAGCTCATTTAGAACATTGCCTGGGTTAAATACTTGAAGGTGTAGATTGTGGCTTATGTGTCATATAAACCTCTCATATGGCCACGATTGTCCCTAATTTAAACTACAGGTGTAACACTGTCCCTCTTAACACTTCCAAAAAGTGACCATTTTTAAGGAAGGTTTGTTGATTTCCCCTTATAGATTAATGACAAATCATTCCTGCGGTACAAGTGTGCTCCTGCAGAACATATATAATAACGTACAATCACTTATTTTTATGGTGGTATTATTTTAAATTTGTCTGTGATTGTAGCTGCTTCTGTCTAGCTTGTTGCTATGTGTCCCTGACTGGTTGAGATCTATGCTGTCATTTCAGTTGTATTCAAGCAGCTCATTTTGCACACCTTCACAATATGCACATACCCCTATTGTACATACCATCTGTAGATCATTATGTGTAATGTTCCTATTGAGCCACTGTAGCTAGATGTCACATGCATATAAGTACTGAGCATGTGTAACATCAGTGCAATTTTGTACAGTCAGAAGCAGTAAGTGCAGGCATGAATGGAGATGAACATGTGAGTGTGTTTAAAGTAATGTGTGAATCAGTTAACTTAAATATATATGTTCCTTTACAGTTCCTGAAAATGTTTATGTACAATAAATATCTTGAACCCATGCACCACTTCATCTTCTCTTTTGAATACATGAGACAAGCAACATGGTGTCAGAAATGGCATGTCTAAAGTGATATGGTGCCAGAATGGGATTCAAAGTTGATACAACACACAAGCAATTAGGCACATAGTTAGAAGTGAAGGAATGTACCACAGTGAACTTGCAAACAGGTCAGCAGTTATTCAAAGGTACTTAAATTTGTTTAAATGATTTTTCAGTCACCGCTTATTTGGTGAAGCAATCAAAACATTCAAAATAATTACCGATATAAACAAAATGTCCAGAATTGTGACATACTAATAAGAGTACTCCAAATAAATACAAATGTGTTTGAAACTATTTCTGAAATGTTCAAGATGTACAAAAGAGCTAAAACGACCAAATTTTTTCACAATGTAGTACTTTTCTGCATTAACTAAAGCTATTCGAAGTGTCCAAAGTTTCTGGAATGTTCGCAGTGTTTGCAGTGTCAAAGTGAAGCCTTTTCAAAGAGATTGTTGTACATTTGAGCATAATTACAAGTACCTGGTCTATGTTTGTTGTGATGGCAGAGGGATTTCATAGACCTGAACCACTGGTGTTTGATAATAATATTGTTGAGAACTGGAGAGTCTTTGAACAAGACTATGGTATTTTCATGCAGGCTTTTTCTGATAAAGACACATGTACCAGAGCATTCATGCTTTTAAATTTAGCAGGCTCAGAAGTCATTGAGATGGAATCGTCATTTGTGCATGCACTTGCCATGTATGCAGGGGAGGGGGAGAACCACCATACTGTGTACAGGCTGAAACACAAGAAGATCCTGAGTGCTTAAAATGTAAATTTAGAGAAATGTGTAACCCTCAAATTCTTGAGATGCCAGTTCCAGAAAATGTCTCATCTTTGCAATGATTTCTTGCAATGATCAGAGTTTTCTTGGTATGGTCAACTATTTAGGAAAGTTCATTCCAGACCTGAGTAAGCTTTCAGCACTGTTATGTGAGCTGACATACAAAAATATAAACTGGTCCTGATTAGAACAACACCAAAGAGCATTTGACGTTCTGAAACAGAAAATTGCTTGTCCACCCACTTTGAGATATTATGATGTTCGCAAACCTATAACTTTTTCATGTGAAGCTTCAAAGTATTGTCTTGGTGCAGCATCTCTTCAAGAAAGCATACCAGAAGATCATGCATCCAGAACCTTAACCCAACTGAGATGCAGTATGCACAAATTGAGAAAGAGCTTTTGGCAGTAGTGTTTTCATGTTAGAAGTTCAATTATTATATTCATAGCAAACCTATTCAAATAGAGACTGATCACCAACCTCTAGTGACAATTCTAAAAAAAAAAAAAACAAATACATTCAGCCTAAGCATGTTTGCAATGCATGATATTAAAATTGCAAAAGTACAATTTCAATATTGTCTACACAAAAGGCAGATATTTATACATTGCAGAAGCTTTATCAAGAACACCCAGACAACAGAACAGCATGACAATGAGAAACCAGACTTGGAAGTCATGGAAGTCAAAACATTTTCTTCATCACATATTAATGAACTTAGACAACACACAGCTTTAGACCCTATTCTTCAGAGGCAGACTCATATTATTAGTGAAGGATGGGAAGTTTGACAAACCAGTCTACTACTTGATGTCCAGAAATATCTTCCTTACCAAGATGAGCTCAAGATGGAAGATGGAATCAATCAGGAAAGGTCCTAAAATAGTTACTCCTACAGCATTACAAGATGAATATATCAAGATCTTATATTGTGGACACCAGGGTACCAATTCTACCAAAAGAAGAGCAAGAGGCATAGTATTTTGGTCTTCTATGTCAAATGATATAGAGAAGGAAACTCTGGCATGTTCTATTTGTAATAGTACTAAACCGTACCAACAAAAAGAACCACTTCAGCTAAACAAGATTCCTGAACTACCATGGTTGCTACTGATATTTTCAAATGGAATGGTCAACATTACTAGTGTCAGTAGACTCTTACTCAAATTGGTTTGAAATTGATCTTCTTCCTAATCTAAAAGCCAGCACTGTCATTACAAAATTGAACAGACATTTTTCTGTGCATGGTAATCCGCACAAAGTTGTATCTGACAATGGTATGCAGTTTACCAGTCAGCAGTTCAAGAAATGTACTGATTTATTTGTCCATGTTGCAAGTAGTCCTGAGTATCCACAGTCTAATGGATTAGCTGACTGTGCAGTCCAAAGTGTGAAATGTTTGTTAGAGAAATCTAAGAAAGATGGTACCAATGTTTTCCTTAACCTTCTCAATCTCAGAAAGATTCCCTGACATAACTTGTTTGGTTCACCTGTTCAGACATTAATGTCTAAACAGACTAGAACAACCTTACCAATCAGTAAATAACTATTGATTCTAAATGCAAAGAACATAGTAATCAAAACCCAACTTTTGAAGAAACGTCAGTCACAAAAATCATACCTCAATAAATCTTGCAAAGTTCTTAGATCACTAAGACAAGGAGAAATCATAAGGATGCAAACAACCAAAGGATATGACTGAGTGGGTATTGTCAAAAATGTTTGCGAGGAACTGAGATCTTACATTGTTCAACTGGAGGGAATGGAATTTAGAAGAAACAGAAGACATATACTTCCAATTTCTGAACCAGTAACACAGCAGATTGTGCCAAAGACTTTATTTCTCAGAGCGGCCTTACACTTGTTCCTAGTTCACAGAATTATGTATTTTCCATAAACAATCCGGATGTTATCCCTGAAGTTCCAATTGAGAAGTATTCCCCAGAGACTGTCCCTGTTGCTAAACCCAGTCAAAGCTTTTATGTAAGCAGATCGGGTAGAATTTCCAGACCCAATCCAAAATACACAGTGACTTGGACTTGAGTATGATTGTTATTAACACTGAAATTTTATCTAGCATATAACCAAACTAACAAGTCCACCCTATATCCAAAGAAATTTATTGTTCATCACTAGGACTTCAACAGATCTAAAAAAACAATTAAGAAAATCATTTAAATAGATGTGACATGAAATCATGTGACCTAAAACACTCATACATATTAATGACACACTAAAATACAAGTTTATATATAAATAACATATGAAAAACTTTCTAAAAAATGTATATATTTTGTAAAAAACTACAATAAAATCACTTTAGACTCAGCCCTTAACAATTTGTTTTTCCAATCACCTACAATTGCTACAATAAATTTCTTTGGATATAGGGTGGACTTTTTATTGGCGTTTCAGCAGTCTTTATCTGGCATATGTATTGTCTTGTTCTCTTATTGCATGTCAAACAAATCAAAGCGGGAGGATGTAAATCATTATGTGTAATGTTCCTATTGAGCCACAGGGATGTAAATCATTATGTGTAATGTTCCTATTGAGCCACAGTAGCTAGATAGCACAAGCATATCAGTACTGAACGCATGTGAGAGCAGTGCCATTTTGTACAGTCACACAGAATGGATGCAGACATGAATGGAGATGCACATGAGAGTGTGTTTGAAGTAATGTGTAAATCAGTTAATATAAATCAGTCTACTTCAGAAGACTGACAGACCAAAATATATGAATCCCAAAAGCCTGAAAATTCAAAATACTGAACACATTTTTAATGCAGGGGGCAACCCCCTACACCCCCACATACCTCCTGTTAACTATATATACCAACTCCAATATTGCACTGCAGTGGAGAAGGGGCAAATTCCATCATTCAGAATTTTGAATTTTCAGCCTTTTGGGATTCAGTCTTTTGTTTTTTTCAATCTTCTGAAGTAGTCCCATATAAATATATATTCCAGTTACAGTTCCTGACAATGTTTATGTGCACTAAATATCCTGAACCCATGCACCACTTCACTGTCTCTTTTGAATGCATGAGACAAGTGATGCCGTCCTTGCTAAATGTCTTCTCCAGTGATCATGTCAGGATATTTATGCCACAACCAATAATTTCCATTGATATGTATCCTTGTGTGACAGTCACATATACTATAATGTGTGACAATATAAATGTACTTGCATAGGAGGTGTAAGAAGCAGTACATACTGTGCTATGTACATATGGGATTAATGCTATGCCACTGACTTATCTTCGTACTTTTATCAACATGCCTTTATCTGGTATACATTACCATGTTTTACATGGTTTGCATGCTCAATTTCTCCTTCTTCATTCCTAAAATTCTTGTCTGTGGCACTTTTCAATATGCACACTTTCCTTTATTTGAGTATGCCAAACACTTGTTATAGTGTACATTGCACTGAGTACACTTTTTATAATGTATTACTACTACATTTATCACATTCATTTTAACCTTGCTGATCATTGTAGCTGTCCTTGCAGTGCCACAGAGCAAATTTGCCTGTAGGTAAACTTGTCTGCATATTCAATATGCCTTTGTGTTGTTTTACATAGTTTCCTGGCCAGCAACACTATTGCTAGCCATAGAAACCTGGCTTGTATTCATGTAAGCTTGATGCACGGCATGCATATGCTAGTAACACTGATGTTCATCATGTAAATGCGTAAACTCCATGTAGGCTTCCTGCTAAGCCTACATGGAGTTTATGAATTCCTGGGTTTGTGTCAGTAGATATCTGCCTCTAAATCAGCACCATGCTTAGATATAGTAAAACATTGCCAGGAGGTAGACCACAAACCATCTACAATCTCAAATTCCATGAGTAAAACAGCAATGTCTTAGTAATTTGTTATTCAAGTTTCAGTCTCATGGACTTCACTCTTACAATAATGGACAAAGCTTGAGATACAGTTAGTTATAGTCAGTTGTCTTTCTGGTATCAGGATCCATGACATCAAAAGGGATCTTGTCCTTTTCACCAGACAAATATGATTATGACTTAGTGGTAGCCCATGTGGGTGATATGATTATGACTTTGTGGTAGCCCATATGGGTGTGAATTACTTAAGGTGCATAACTCTGAGGGAGATGCAGAGAGACATGCTGGCTATCACCATGCATGGTTTCAGTGAACATAAGACACACTGCTTCTAGGTGGAATCCTTTCATCACCCAGAATTATATATATATATATATATATATATATATATATATATATATATATACAAGAAAATGATGCTAGTCTTCAACAATTGTCTTAGTAATTGTTATTATTTTAGGGGAAGGGGTTAAGTATATGTTAGGATGAGACAAGATGATTGACAATTAAGCTTGCTTTGCTAAGGAAGGCCTGTACATCTGATTCCATGACTTCAGCATATTAGTTAACGCTCTTGCTGCCCCATAGTGCCTTTTTAGGCACAGTCCAGCTAATGTATATCCCATCAATATAGCCATTTCCAACCTTAAATTGGAGCATAACAAGGTGGATCTTCATAACACAAGAAGCCTTAACAACAAACTACCTAATCTGAACTCTCTCCTGCACCTTAAACACATGCAAGTTTGTGTAGCTACTGAGACTTGGTTTCATTGTAAAGATAGTAATCTCTCCATACACCTAGGTTTTACACCTACCATTTTTTCAGGCCAGATGGAATCTGCTTTTGTGCTTCCATATTTTTCAATGCCACATCACCCCCTCCCCCAGACAGATTGATGGATACCCACAGTTTGAACCAGCTAGACTCCAACTTACTCTGAAGAAGACAAACTATCAGTTTCTAGCCTGCACTATGACATGTAAGAACCGTTATTGTACTTAAAGGAATACCTCTTACTAAACGCACCATTATAATATGAGACTTCATCTACTTTGTGATAAATTGGGGCATCTATATCTCCAACATTGTGTATGTCCAGAGCTTCATAGACAATAAATAAAAATTCTTTGCAACATAGCATTAACAAACCTAAACAGAGGGCATAATATTTTTGAGATAGTCATAGTCATATTTAGCTGGTGCTTGTACCACCCATCTGTTTTCTTCATCCGTTGTTATGTCCGGCAATAACCTTGAAACCATCTCTTCAAAAAAATCAGTAATTCTGAATTCAAGGACTTCAAATGGATAAACTTCCTCAACTGTTATGACAAGCTATCCAGATTCACTTGTAACATTATCAGACCTCACCTGAAACTGTTCATACAGAGGAGTTCTACTCCAGTGTAGAAAGGTCCCTCATCGTGACCATCCCTACTAGAGCCAAATAGAATGGGAAGTTTAAGGACAAATCAGGCTCAAGGTCCACCACCATAAATAAAGTCATTAACAAGGAAAAATAAATAAATCTAGAATTCCTCATATTAAATATCATATCAATAATATCAATAGAGAAATAAGAGCTACTATTAAAGTCTGTGAGGGTAGTCATGAAATTAAATTAGCTTCAGAACCAAGCATAATTTAGTCTTTTTATTTAGTTGCATTAGAAAACTGAGAAATAACATCATGCAGTGTTCTGAACTTATTCAAAATGGCACCAGTCAGTTAGACACACTAGATTTTGAAAATATATTAGCATCCATCCACAACCCCTTTTTTCCATATGAAGTGAGGATGTCACTTCAACAGTGACAGTCAACTAGGGCTAGGATTTAAACTACCAAGTGGCTACGCCCTACTACAGTAGTTCTTCCGCACCACACCTATGACCAGTTTAGAGTATCCAATCCACCTATTGTATGTCTTTGCGAAGAAACCAGAGCACCCAGAGAAAACTCACATGAACACAGGGAGGACATGATATAACTGGGGAACCTCTTGCTGTGACATAACAATACTATTCACTGAGCCACTGTGCCATCCACTGCAACTATATTAGCAGACAGCATTTATTTCAAACTTTAGGCCTGAAAAAAAATGCCTTAATTCCATATATTCACAGATCCCTTGTGTGGTGTATTCAATGGACTGAGTTGTCTTGCCTTAGCTAATGCTCTTTGGGGGCGGGGAGGTGCATGACGTAAGGACTGTGAGACAGGAAGGATGTTGATTGTATTGTACGTGGGCGTGTCAATAAAGTTTGGAGTTGGTAGCAACAGCACACAGTTGTCCCGCGTCTTCTTTCTTAAGTAAAAGAACACGACATGGTGTCAGAAGTGCTGTGTGGCTGTGCCTGGGATTGCTGAACACTTGCTGAAGTCCGTACGAGTGGCCTAGTGACGTGGGGAGCGGACATCTCGGATGAAGAGAATGGTGCTAGAATTAACATGGCGGCTAGCGCTCCCAATGCTACGCTTAGTATTCAGCCGGAGCCCTTTGATTTCTCCAAACCTCATGAATGGACACGATGGATCGCCCTACGCCTTTGAACGGTTCCGTCAGGCCAGCAATTTATCTTCAAACCCAGAAAGGAACCAGGTGAACACCCTGATATACTGCATGGGTGATGAGGCAGATGATGTCCTGAGAGGCCTCAAGCTAACCGATGCAGAGCATCAGGAGTATGCCAAAGTGAAAGACGGCAGATTTTTTATTGTCAAAAAGAACATTGTTTATGAACGTGCACGATTTAACATGCGAAAACAAGAACTGAATGAGACTGTTGATGCTTTTGTTACTGCTTTGCATGCATTAGCTGAACACTGCAATTATGGGACGCTGCACGAGCTCATAAGAGATAGAATTGTTGTGGGCTTGGCTGACACCAGACTGTCCGAGCGGATGCAGATGGAAAAGAGCTGGACTTGGAGAGAGCTGTAAACATGGCCAGACAGTCGGAGGAGGTTAAGAAGCAGCAGACGGCTTTGAGGTGTGACAGTAGTGCCCTGCAGTATAACGTGAACGCTGTGCAGACACCACTTGACACCAAACGCCGGCTGGAGACCTCGAAAGGTTGGGGCAAGTCCTTGACACCGATTTTTCAGCGACAGACGCAAAAGGGTAAAGACGCTCGATTTCGCAGTGTTACAGGTGTGGGGCCCATTTCATCATAAACTCCTATGCCCGGCGACTGCTGCAAGATGTCGTGTGGGAAGAAGGGCCACTACCAGCGAGTCTGCAGGCAGATTAAGGCGGTGCAGTGTATCGAGGAGGACGAGGAGCTTGGAGAGCGTGAAGAACAGGGCTTCTTCCTTGGTTCTGTCTCCTCCGGGAACCATTCCTGGATTGTGGAGGTTCAAATAGAGGGCACATCTATGACTTTCAAGCTTGACACGGGGGATGTTACTGTTATTTCCAAGTCAGACCTGGACAACTTGTTCAGTGGAAAGAATGCTCCTGTGCTCCAGCAGCCGGAGAAACCCTTGTTGGGTCCTGGAGGGACGCCACTGGAGGTTACAGGATCCTTGGAGCTTCAGCTTGGTTATGGACAAAGACAGACATGGAAGGTGTATGTTGTTAAAGGACTCCGCACGCTTTTAGGTCTTCCTGCTATTTTGGGGCTGGGTCTCCTGAAGCGGGTTGACACTATCACCATGGAGTCTTTGAAGACCTCATACCCTGAACTGTGCTCTGGGTTGGGGGTAGTGCAGCGGAAATACCACATAAAGCTTCAGCCAAATGCGGTGCCATACTCTCTGAAGACCCCCAGGAGGATACCCCTACCATTGATGGGGAAAGTGAAGGAGGAGTTAATGAGGATGGAGACGCTGGGTGTCGTTACCAGAATGGAGGAACCTACTGACTGGTGTGCAGGCATGGTTGTCGTCCCAAAGAAAGACAGTAACAGACTGAGACTGTGTGTAGACTACACTAAGTTAAATGAATACGTATGCAGGAGAGGTTCGTGCCCTCGGTTGAGCAGAGTCTTGGGATGCTTGCCGGGCGAAGGTGTTTAGTAAACTGGATGCCAATATGGGATTTTGGCAAATTCCTTTGTCAGAGGAGTGGGCGCCCGGCTACATTCATAACCCCTTTGGGCTTTTTGCTTCAATCGCCTTCCTTTGGCATTAACTCTGCACCGAACACTTTCAACGCATGATGGCAGAGGTCATTGAAGGACTAGAGGTGTGATTTGCCACATGGACGACGTGCTGGTCTGGGGTCGTTGCCAGGAGGAACACGATGCCCGGCTTCATGCGGCATTAAAGAGACTGGAAGAGGCAGGCATTACACTGAATGTGGGGAAATGTGACCTGTCGAGGAGCAAAGTGACCTTCTTGGGCCATGTCATCACAGATTCTGGCATAAGCCCAGACCCAAGGAGGAGTCCATCACGGAGATGGAAGCACCTGCTACAGTAGGAGAACTCAGGAGTTTCCTGGGCATGGTGAATCAGGTGGGAAAGTTCATCCCTCATTTGGCTGAGAGGGATAGAGCTCTGAGAGACTTATTATCAAAAAAGAACAGCTGGTACTGGGGGGGGGGGACCAGGAAAAGGCATTCAATGACTTAAAAGATGCGATCACCTCACCTCCAGTTTTGGCTGTATATGACCCAAATAGGGATACGAAGGTTTCTGCGGATGCATCATCCTTTGGGTTAGGGAGCGTGCTGCAGCAACAATGGGAGGACGGCTGGAGACCTGTGGCATACGCATCAAGGTCACTCTCACCTACAGAGCAACGATATGCCCAGGTTGAGAAAGAGGCTCTAGCGTCTACCTGGGCATGTGAACGCTTCAGAGATTACCTATTAGGTAAATCGTTTTGTCTAGAAACTGATCACAAACCCTGGTTTCATTGCTTGAGGTCAGGCTGGATCGTCTACCGCCTAGAATCCAACGCTTCAGGATGAGACTGATGCAGTTCTCATACACAGTGCAGTGGAAATCACTGTGGGTGGCAGATGCCTTGTCACGTTCTCCACTTAAAACCAGGCTAACACTGGAGGAAACAAAGTTAATGGAGGACACGGATATCTACGTGAACAGTATTGTGGAAAACATGCAGGTGAAGCCATCCTTCCTCCAGACACTACGGGAGCAGCTGAAAGCAGACAGCGTGTGCGGGTTATGGAATTGTGCAGTCAGGGGTGGCCGCTGTATGCGAACCAGGAACCCTTACTGAAGAGCTACTGGCCAGATCGTTCTACACTAACAGTGAAAGATGGGTTGCTGTTAAAGGATTCACGTTATCCCTCTGCCATGCGTAATGAGGTGTTGTTGAAATTACATGAGGGACATCAAGGCATTGTGAAGTGCAAAGCCAGAGCCTGTCAGACTGTCTGGTGGCCTGGGCTCAGCCAACAGATAAATGACATGGTTTTGGGATGCAGGACGTGCATCTCAGAGAGAAGGAATCATCCTGAGCCCCTCATCCCAACTGAATGTCCTGACAGACCATGGCAAAGAGTGGGCATGGATTTATTTGAACTAAAAGGACATACTTACCTTCTTGCTGTGGATTACTTATCCAGGTTTCTTGAGATCGCATTGTTGAAACATAGCAAATCCAACGAGGTCATCACCCACCTAAAGTCTTTCTTCGCCGCCATGGTATCCCAGAGGTCCTCGTGTCTGATAATGGACCTCAGTTTTCAGGGCAGTCTTTTGCGGACTTCAACTGCTTTATGGGCTGGCATGTCACAAGCAGCCCCAGGTTCCCAGAGTAACGGGAGGCAGAACGTGCGTTCAGACTGTGAAGAACCTGCTTAAAAAGTGTCGATCCGCATGGCTCTTCTGGCGACAGGACAATGCCACTGCAGAATGGTTATAGGAACTTCTCATGGACGCCGGTTGCGGACTTCTCTTCCGATTCATCCTTCGCAGTTGGACCCTGTGCTGCCTGACTGGAGAAGGCTCGTGGGGAAAGAGGAGGAGAAGAGGGTGTATAATGCGGGTGATGTGTTGCCGGTGACCAGGTGTGGGTGACAGATATGAAGACCCCAGGTACTGTAGATCAAAAACATTACCGCCGAGGTCATTTAAGGTAGACGTGCCCCAAGGGACTGTGGAGAAACCGTGTGCATCTGATTCCCTTACCTGAGCCTGAGTGTAAATCAAACCCTGTGGGTCAGGAACGTGTGTTAAGTAAGACCGTTGAGGCCTTGCCACCTTGCAATGGCCTTGGTACATAGTGATGTTGTGAGGACCAGATCTGGAAGAATTATTAACAAGCCGGACCGATTGGATCTGTAGAGATCAGTCTGTAAATAGCAATGTCATTTGTGTTATAGTAATCCGAACATGGCTAAGTGAGCATTTTGTGTCAATGTACCAAGTTCGTAGTGAAGACGAAGAAATTGAATAGATCTGGGTTTTGTAATAAGTGAAAAGGGGCCTTATAGAAAAGGAGATGTGGTGTATTCAATGGACTGAGTTGTCTTGCCTTAGCTAATGCTCTTTGACTGTGAGACAGGAAGGATGTTGATTGTATTATGCGTGGTGTCAATAAAGTTTGGAGTTGGTAGCAACAGCACACAGTTGTCCCGCGTCTTCTTTCTTAAGTAAAAGAACACGACACCTTGTACCTCTTAATATCTCAAAAAACATGAAGTGAAGGTGCTTCTTAAAACAAAAAATACTAATTCCATATGCCCTGATAATTTACCTGGATGCCTAATAAACAGCAAAGATATGCATTTGTGCTCCTCCTCCTCCTTAAGTTGTTTATCTGAGCATAGCTGCACAGATTTGTTCATAAAGTATGGAGAACCACAGTTCAGATTCCTCTGTGCAATGTCGACCCTAACACTGACTCAGGAAACTTTAATCCCATTAGACTGACTAACGGGATTTTCAAAAATTCTAAAACATTGTATCCTACCTCTTAAACTGTGATATCAAAAACTTTATCAGGCTATACCGACATCAGTTAGGCTTTGGCAAAGGGATATGCTGCTTATTGAATCTGGTTAATTTCTTCAAGAAAGCCACACATACTGCTTATGCTGGTCCTTCTGCTCATACAGGTTGGTTGAATTTTACCCAAACATTTGACACTGTACATGATGCTGGCACTGTAAAAAAACTAAGTGCCTTAAAAGTAAGGCCATACATGACAAGGTGGATAGCCAAATAGCTCTAGCACAGCACACACTTAGATAAGATGGCAGTCACCTCATCATAAAGTATAAAGTAAACTAGGTGTGCACCCCAGGCTCAGTACTGGTGTCCCTCTTTCCAGCATCTGCTTCTTTGATCTTCAGATGGAGAATAAAGAACTTTGGTTATACAAGTTAACAGATAACTGAAAACTGGGCATTACTGTCAAATCTCCTTCTAGCACCTATTCATTGCAGGAAAAATTAACACCCATAAATCAGTGGTGTACAAAAAATACACCAAACCTAAATGCAGAATAGTGTTGTCTTGTCACCCCTGGTAAACAACTCTGCCTCTCAAAGCACAGTGTAACCAAGACCCCACTCCAGAATGATCATGTATTTATGGATCTTGGAGCCTATATTGATAATTCCTTCTCTTTCAACCACCATATTGCAGCAGCTGTCAGAAAATCCTATATAACACACCTAATATTTAACGGCATATCATCCAGGTTAAAATACAATATCATCCCTCTTCATGCAGCCTTAATTAGTCCACCTTCTTTGGGATGTATCTTACTAGACATACTGCACAACTATGAAGAACACAGTGGTTCTTGACCAAGATAACTGTTGGCCTACAGGTCTTGCACTACCAGAAAAGTCTGGAATTATTGTCCTTTTACTTGTTTTTTTTATAGCCTCTTGAATGGTGATCTGTGGCTTACATTCTACAACATTAGCAATCTGATCCTTCTTGAGCTGCAAGTCGAAAAGTTCCACTAATAACAGAACATGGACCTTAAAATCACCATTAGCACATAAGTAACGCTGCTGAAGAGACAAATCTATTACCTGACTCCTATGTCTGGAACAAACTCCTTATGCAAATTTAAACTGAAAGACAGAGTGAAACCATAACATCCTTCATATTAAGATTTGATGATTAGATGACTATAAATAAATTTACTCTGGAACATGACTGCTTTGCTTTTCTTGAAAAGAGTGGATCATCTTGAGGGTGGTTATTCATAGTTTCATAGGACAATACTAGGTTATTGGCCCAGAGGCCTTATAAGCCCAGCCAAGAATTTTGCCCATGTTCCCACAAAGTCAGCACCTGTTTCCCTTGCCAAGCAGGCACACAAGTGGATTCTTAGGGGGGTATTTTCTGTTTTCCATGCTGTCGTCTAGGTTCCTCTGACAGATACTCTGCTTAACATGGAGAGGGAGTCTATTCCACAGATGGGGGAGTCTCTGGGACTCAAGTCTCTCCCAACAACAAGTTCTATTAATATCACAGACCAGGTTGAGGCCTTGTATGTGGGTTGCCAGAGTAGATTTTGACTAATGGATATGCAGCAGCTCCATCAAAGCTGGGTCTGAGATGGCCTTGTATACCAGCAGACACAGGTTACCTCTAAGCAGTCTGTATGAGACTGAGTACAGGGGCAGGGCTTTTAGCCTATCTGTATAGGACAGGTGTTTCAGACCCTGGATTTTCCTGGTCAGTAACCTCTGTGGTCTGACCAGTTGCTGCATGTGCTTGGCAAGGTACATGCCGAAGAGGACATTGTACTCGATAATGGGTCTGATAAGGGAGGAGTACAGGGATGTTATGACCTCCTTGTTCCTAGATGAAATACCCTTACTTATGAGATGGGCCAAACAGAAAGGCCTTCCTTACAATGGAGGCAATGTGGTGGCCAAAAGTCAGGCTGCTATCAACCTGGGTGCCCAAGTCCCTAACGACTGCTTGCATGCTTAGTGCATTGTTATTAATGTGATAATTAGTGGGGATGCCATTTTCCCAAAAGGGGATAATGATGCATTTCTTGGCATTCAGTTTAAGGCCATACACCAGGCACCAGTCATTAGTTTGGGTAAGGCCATCTTGGAGGATGTTCACATCACTAGGGAAATTTAAGACAGTGCCCAGCTTGCAGTCATTTGTGAACTCAGTCAACCAAAGACCATTGGTTTTGGCTTACACATCAGAAAAGTATATCTCAAACAGTAGAGGCCCCAAGACCAATCCTTGGGGCACACTGCTCATTACAGGTCTACTACTAGAGGTGGCATCCCCTATTTTGACTGAATGGGTTCTATCAGTGAGCCAGTTAGCTACCCAAATGGTAACATACAGGTTGATGCTTACCTGGGAGAGTTTATCTATTATGCCTGAGTGAGGAATAGTGTTGAAGGCTTTGGCTAGGACAAGGTAGGTGGTGTGCACCGTCTTATGCTCATCCATTGCTATGGTGACTGTTTTGAAGAAGTTGACCAAGTTTAATAGGCACGATCTCCCTTCAACAAAACCAAACTGTGCATGGTCAGGCATTTGGAGGTCGCCAATTTTCTTGTTTATAAGGTCCATGATAATGCATTCCATGGCCTTGCAGATCAAGGTAGTTAGGCTGATGGGCCTATAATTGCTTGGGTCAGTGGATGCTCCACGTTTATGTAGAGGGATGACAGTGGTTGTCCTCCATTCAGCTGGGACAAAAACAGTGCTCAGGCTTTGGCTGAATAGGTTGTCTAACAGAGCTGAGAGCTCATGCCTGAGGTCATGTAGGATGCAGCCAGAGATGTAGTAGGGTCCCATGGAGACTGTGGGCTGGATTCATGAAGGCTTGCACGGAGTCTAAGAGTAGAGTAAGACTCCATGCAGCCAACATGTCTGCCGAGCGATACAGGAACAGCTGGCAGGGCCTTGCAAGAGAGCTCCTAAAATGACTCTTACACGGACAGGGTTAGGTTATGCAAATTACCTCATTTGCCGCCGAAAGCTATGCAAATGAGGTAAATTTGTGATCCAGGAAACCCTAACCTGTCCGAGTAAGAGTAGTGTTATTTGCAGAAATGTAATCCGTTGTCAACTGAGTACCATTCTGCAAATAGCAAAACGGAGCCGTGACAGCTCAAAATAAAGGATGCATCCAGTTGAGGAAGCATGCCAATAGCCAAATATATGGCCATTGGCAATTCTTCCCGTTGCAAAATAAAAACAAAAATATCTTTTTACTTCGATCTCCGAAGTTTAAGTGTAGCGCAGCACCCTGCAAAAGTGCTGTGCTCTAAAAACCATGAAAAAAAAATAAAAGCCACAAATAGGGATTTTATTCAAAATATTTAACTGCCATGCAAGTGAATGGCAGGCTGAAGACAACATGGCTACTGAGTAGAGGTTGCTAAGGGGGGAAGCTCAGTCTAAGAGATGTAACCAAGCATTAGTAAGCAGTCCTATGCAAATAAGGGTAAGGATAGTGAATCCCAAGTTTACATGGCATATGATCAAAGTCCGTGGAGTGTAAGTGTAGGATAAGGTAAATATCAGAGTAGAAGATAAATGACATCATAAGGGGGGTATGTATGAAAGAATGTAAGCTCATTGGAGCAGAGTGGCAAATGTTTGCTGTCAGTTACTCATCACTGGAAGAGGCATGTCAACAGGTATCCTAGCTAAAGCCAAGAAATTGAAGGTGTATGCCATGGATAACACTAAAGTTTCTTGTAGAAGTGCCTGCAACGTGTTTGCGTGTGGGTGCGCACCTGTAAATCCAAGTAAGACTGTGTGTGCGAGTTTATGCCGGAGTAAGCATGTGTAAGGTTGTTGAAATCTGTGTAAGCGTGTTAGCGCCTGTGTGCACGTGTTCAAGCAGGAGTCAGCAAGTGTTTGGCCGTGTAAGCATCTGTGCACGTGTGTGAGCTGGTGTGCACATGTTTGCGTGGCACTGCCCCCTGTGGAAACAGAAAGGGAAAAGGAAGCACAACAAATAGTAGGAAGTTAACCAAGGAGAACTAGCAGAGCTAGCAGGTGAAAACAATCAGAATCAGGTAATTACACAGGCAGTACACTAGCCCAGCCCAGCCCAGCACTTAAAACTCTGCAAACAACTTTCCACCATGTTTTCCTCAGAGACACTGCAACACTGCAGTAAGCTAAGAGAAGTGAAAACTTAAAAAGCTTTACTGAGACAAAGAAATGTTAGGGGCTGCCATTGCTGTTATAAGGCGACATATGCAACATGCTGAGGGTGGTGACAATGTGAATGCTGCTCAGCAACCCACAGTGAGGAGACGGAGAAGAGTGTACAGGCCCAGGGTAACCAACCAGGGGCTACATGAGCTGGAGATAGTGGAGCGCTATAGAGTGGACAGAGACCTCATGCAGCAAATTATTGAGCTGTGCAGGCCATGCATCACACACAGAACCAACAGAGGGGAACCCATCCCAGTGGAAACCAAGGTATATGTTGGCCTAAGAATACTAGCAACAGGTACCTTCCAGAGACCAACTGGTGATATGAAGGGGATTTCACAGGCATCAGCATCCAGGGTACTGCACCAGTTCCTGAATGCCATGTCAGCACGTCAGTGATCATGTATATTTCTCCAATTCCCATGAGGTATTGGCCAGCAATATGCATCTTTTCCAGCAAATAGTGGAATACCCTGAGGTTGTGGGTGCAATAGACTGCACGCACATATGCATCAAAGCACCAGCTGGTGAGCGGGATAGGGCCTACTTTAACTGCAAGGGCTTTCCCTCCATCAACTGCCAGGTCATGTGTGATGCCCAGGGCATAATACTGAATGTGTGTGCTGGTTGCCCTGGAAGCTACCATGATTCCCATATCTGGCATCTGACACAGCTGTACCAGGCTTTTGCCAATGAGGACATCCCTCATGGTCACCTAGTGGGGGATGCTGGATATGCACTGGAGCCATGGCTGATGACACCCATCAGAAATGCACACACACCTGAACAGGAACGCCATAATGAGGCACACGCACAAACACAAAATGTAATCGAGCGTGTGTTTGGGCTGCTCAAGTCATGGTTCCAGTGCCTGGACACATCTGGTGGAGCCCTGCAGTACTCACCAACTACATGTACCCAAATAGTCATGGTATGTGCTATGCTACATAATATGATCCTGCAAACACAGCTGCAGCAGGAGCAGCAATGGGCTGGGCCAAACAGCCCCCCACCATTGCCAAGGCCATCACAGGCAGAGCATGATTCAGAGGAGGAACAACCTGAGCCTGCCCCAGTAGGCAGAAGGAGGCGTGCCCAGTATGCTTTAGCCTTGGCAAAGAGGCAATGCATAGCACATACACTGGCTCAGTAGGAACTCTGGAAATGATACCTCTCTCTGACACGCACATATAGTAAAAGGGATGCCTAAGTTGACACTACCTGTTTTCAAACATGTATAGAGAGTGTACTATGTGCATCCGACATAGGCAGCCCTGCAGCACCACCTGAGGCATGATTGCCATGTTTTAAGCAATATAAAGCAGTGCTAAACAGCTTTTACCACTATTTAGTATATGTAAACAAAATTGCACACACTAACTAGCACAACTTTGGGTAATGTGTAGCAATATTGAGCAACATTCAGCAATGTTGGTTAATGTTGAGCAATGTTGGGCAAGTTCGGTCAAAGTTGGGCATAGATGAGCAAAAGCAGGTAAACATGCTCATATTTGCTTTACTGGTCCTTAAGCCATCTGGTCTGCCCAGTATGAAAATATAAAGCAGTGGCAATCCTCTAACCCAGGATACTGTGCACTATAGTCACAGTACTGAACCACTAAACCATGACAGTATTTCACTGGTCAGCCTGTATGAAATGTTGATAAGTCCATGCAAAGTGTCTCATGGAAACCCTGCAGACACAACATAATCCCTGTAGAGTTATGACACAAAGGTGAGCCCTACAGTAAAATACAACTTGATTTTCAACACACATATAGTATAAATGTTAATATTGGGCGTGTTCACACACGTCAACAAATGTAGTGGACTTCAGACAGCAACATACTGAAAGGTCACACTGGGCATGCTCACACACTTGAATAAATGAGGCAAATGTCAGGCAACAACATACTGAAAGGCCAAACTGGGCATGCTCACACACTTAGGCCATGTCTGAGTACAGCAGTGGGCCACACATATCTGGCAGTTGCATGTGTTAACCCAGGAACCTCTCACTATTCACCAATCCTGCCTTGTGCACACAGTTATATGACAACAGACACATATATAATATATTGGAACCCTATCATATTCAAATATGTACTACAGATACTTAGGTTGTTCATAGACAGTGGGAAAGCAAAGAAGATAAAAAAAACCTGCAGTCAGTATCATCAATAAACAATGTGCACTCCAAACATTATCCAATCCAGGTTATGGAAAGATTATCTGCAAAGGAGTCCATACAGAAGCATGACACTTCCTTCAGCTATGTCACAAATAGCAATGCACACTCATATATGTCCTGAGTCAGGGCCAATTGTAAATGACTGACAATACCAACATCCTGACAGATAGGCCCATACATACATACCCACCTCCCACTGACAAAGGGCCCTGTCATCATACCAGGAGATATCACATGTAGAATGGGTAAACAGCTCCTTCCAAAGCTGCAAATATGGCATCAATGGGATTACATTGTTTCCCTACATGTGTCATAAGTGAACTGCAGAACAAACAGACCTTGCACCTGAACAGTCTGTTGAGCCTCACCCTCTCTACAGGGTATGAAACTGTTGAATGGGTTACAGCAACATATGGCACACTCCATAAGTGTTGGTGCACAGCAGACCATGGGAACTATAATCTTATAAGCCTATGAAGTCTGATCTGCAAGGCCATGGAGTCCATCATTGATTGAAGTTATAAACAGAGCTATTGGAAGCCTACAAACACACAACCCTACCAACTTTGGTTTGGTCATGGGCAGATCACGGTTCCCAAACCTGCTAGACTGTTTGCAAGGCAGCCACCCATGACATAGATCAATTAAATTAGCTACACACGTCCCACATAGACTTTGAATAGCCCTTTTCCAACATCCCAGACACATGTCGTATCCACAAAATCAACAACCTGTGCATAAATATGTATTGTCATCTGATGGAATGGCAACTGGGCCACAGATAGATCACACAATGTAAGAATTGTGGAGTCCTGTTCAAGCTGGTAATACCTGCTGTCCCCCGTGGCTCAGTCCTGGGATTGCATAAAACAAAGTGCACACACATTGACATGTCTAGTCTGATGATGTCAACATCCTACAAATATAGCAGGAGAAACAAAAACACCCAGTAAAGCATATAGCGCATTGTGTTAATGCATATTTCTCTAGTATCATAACATCGTTATGTAGGGGTTTGAATCCTGCAATTGCTGTATGTGTGTGTGGGAGGGGTGTATGATTCTGTGTGATTTCCTTTGATAGGAGTGCCCTTTTTGCAGAATAGGCAAGCACCTTAAAAGTAGTATATTCCTCTTTGGAAAGTCTGATGATGTCAGCATCCTACAAATATAGCAGTGGAAATAAAAACTCCCAGTAAAGCGTATAGCACATCATATTAATGTGTATTTTGCTAGTATCATAACATAATTAGGTTGGGGTTTAAATCCTGCAATTGCTGAGTGTTTGGGGGGTGGTGTATGTTTCTGTGTGATTTCCTTTGAGATCAGTGCCCTTTTTGGAGACTATGAAAACACCTTAAAAGTGGTATATTCCTCTTTGGCAAGTCTAATGATGTCAGCATCCTACAAATATAGCAGTGGAATTAAAACTTCCCACTAAAGCATATAGTGCGTTGTGTTAATGCATATTTCTCTAGTATCATAACATAATTAGGTAGGAGTTTGAATCCTGCAAATGCTGAGTGTGTGGGGGGTGTATGTTCCTGTGTGATTTCCTTTGAGAGGAGTCCCACTTTTGGAGACTAGGAAAACACCTTAAAAGTAATATATTCCTCTTTGGCAAGTCTGATGATGTCAGCATCCTACAAATACAGCAGTGGAAATGAAAACTCCCAATAAAGCTTACAGAGCATCATGTTAATGTGTATCTCTAGTATCATAACATAGCTAGGTAGGAGTGGGGTTTGAATCCTGCAGTTTCTGAGTGTGTGTGTTTCTGTGTGATTTCCCTTGAGGGGAGTGCCCTTTTTGGAGACTAGGAGAACACCTTAAAAGTGGTATATTCCTCTATGGCAAGTCTGATGATGTCAGCATCCTACAAATATAGCAGTGGAAATACAAACTCCCAGTTAAGCATATAGCGTATCATGTTAATGTGTACTTCCCTAGTATCATAACATAATTAGGTAGGTGTTTGAATCCTGCAATTGTTGAGTGTGTGACACTGTTAGTCAATGTGTTGTGGGTTTTGCTTTTACTACTGTATGACATATCAGTATAACAACAGTATGTGCATTGCACACTTCAGGTATCTGTGTGGAAAATACATATATGTACATGTGACCTCAATTAGTTCATAGGTGTGAAGCCAGCTTTCTACATGAATACATCTGTTACCTTTGACAGATTGTGCTGCTGCTTCTCAGACCTTAGGTCACATATGTATGTTTGTGACAAGGCCAGCCACTGTAGTGATCTGTGGCCTAGGTCATCTGTGTCACACACACCCATGACAGTTTCTATAGAATAGTGTGAGTGAGGGTTCATGCCTGGGGTATATTTCAGACATGTTCAAACACAAAAAAGTCTGTCAATAATGGACATTCATTATAGCTGTACAACAACTTTGTGGATATGCATACAGACCCCTTATTGCTTATGTGATACAACGATGGACTTCAAAATATCTTTGGAAATGTGAATACCAAAGGACAGATGACATAACACTTGGCTGTATGTACACATCGGTATCCGTTCTACATGTTGGGGGCTACTACCTATGTGGTACTGTTGGGATACTATGTTTAGTAAATGTGGATGACTATGCTATAGTTGGCTTATAGCTTTACAGCATGAGTTGGACAACAGGTATCTGTCTATATGATACCCTTGTGGATAATAAGTGTCTCATCCAGAGAATGCATTGTAGGCCACTGTATGCATTTCCAGATGTGGACGGACATATCCATAATGTGTTTGCTTGTACCTAAGAGGGCTATATGCCAAACATGAGTGGTCCCAGGAATGGGTGGCGGTCAATACCACTGGTTACTGGTACAGTGTAGTACCGGAAGGATCCAAATGCTACTGAGTTTCCTACATCTGTGTGTCAGTTGTCAAGACATCAGCTCATGGTTGGTTATAGTCAGGTTGTTGAGGTTGTGTATACTACCAGAATGCAAACCAATGACAGATAGTAACAGTATCACCACAGCATAGTGTCACGCCATGTCATACACACATGTGTACCCAAGTTAAAACATATGTGTAGTAAAATGCATACAGGCCACCAATAGAAACTATGAAGTGTTAACACTGTGTAATACAGAGCATGTCACCCTTCCCATGTGTCCACTATGCATGTACATGCAGACAGTGCACCTCCACCATGTTCACAAATGTCAACCTGCAAATCTATACTGCACACATCACACACGTACTGTCCACTCACCAACACATACTGCCAAAACTACACACATCAGCAAAGTGGCACATGGGCAGACAATACATTTTTGGAATTAACACTGGTGTAAACAAT
The DNA here is from genome assembly GCF_019279795.1 of Protopterus annectens. Taxonomy (NCBI): domain Eukaryota; kingdom Metazoa; phylum Chordata; order Ceratodontiformes; family Protopteridae; genus Protopterus; species Protopterus annectens. The sequence goes on from NC_056729.1 coordinate 1,902,101,051, forward strand.
ACTACATTGATAATCATAGCTTTAATGCATCATGCCTGCTCAGATATACCTACAAAGATATCATTACACTTTACTGTTGACAACATGCTAACATTCCTACACTGCTATAAAGTCACCCTGTGCATCAGCACCATGTTAGCCTGTTCCTGCATCAATGTTACAGATGACAGGAGGTGGCACAGTTTCATCATATGCACAGGGTGTGTTGTTGGTTTGCCAGAGCCTGTATTTGACCCATCCAATTGACATTTATGTGTGTGTGTGTGTGTGTGTGTGTGTGTGTGTGTGTGTGTGTGTGTGTGTGTGTGTGTGTGTGTGTGTGTGTGTGTGTGTGTGTGGGACAACAGTACAGCATGGGTCAATGTTGATGTAATGTGTGTGTATGTGTTAGCCTTAGGTGTTTGGTTTATGTGTGTGTGTCTGCATGCACACAGTTCCACCATGTGACTGCCATATACAGGAGGTTGTGGGACAGCCACAGACTGTGCCTGCCAGGCGGTACAGATCACCATCTCTGGCCATGGACACAGTATCTGTGCCTGGCAGGGGTGCCACGGACAGTATCAGGTACTAAGCCAGACTGGGTACTATCATTAGAGGCAGAGGGATGTCGACTGGACCCACGTCCCTGCTGGGACTGGCCAGAGCCACGTGCACGTGGTCTTCTATGATGGCCTATTGACAGCCCAGCTCCAACATTGCTGTGGCTGGTACTGGGAGTGGCTGTGACTTGTGTGTCATCCGTGACACATGCCAGCCAATGATGTAGCTGGCATACGTCCATGTCCATGTCTCAGCTGTCCTGCACTGTCCTGGCACATGGACATGACATTGCGGAGGACATCTAATGTCTCCCCCCAATGTCTATGAATGACCTTGGTGTAATTACGGATGGCACCCGCAAGGTCATGGATACTGTCATTGATAGCGGTGTTATGGGCCCTCTGTGCCCATAGTCTCTGTCTGGTGTACCGTTCTATACGTGCCTGTGACTGCATTACAGCCTGGAACATACTTGAGGTTGTAAGACCTGTGGGGGCACGTCTGCCAGGGGCATTATGACCAGCAGTGCTCCCACGAGAACCCCTGGACATCTGCCTATGTGGTACCATTCCAGCAATCTGGGTATGGCTGCTGTGAGGGGATGCATATGCCATAGATACCACACTATCCTGGTCAATGCCTGCTGTATGCTGTCCCTCAGCTAAGGCCATTGTTGATGAGGGATGTATTGGCAGTATGAAAGTGCGCATAGATGGGGTGTAAAGATGTGTACTGTCAATTGGCAGCCCAGGACAGACCCTGTCAAACCTGCCTGTGCCACAACACATGTATCATCATTTCCACTATTTGTGACTTCAGGTTCCCTGCTGCACTCAACCAACACAACCTCAGCACCCGTAAGAGGAAGACAGGAAACACACTTTACAATCTGTACATGATGTTAGCACACATGCACACATGCACACATGAACATATGCACACATGAACACATGCACACATGCACACATGAACACATGCACACATGCACACATGAACACATGCACACATGCACACATGAACACATGCAGACATGCACACATGCACACATGAACACATGCACACATGCACACATGAACACATGAACACATGCACACATGCACACATGCACTCATGAACACATGCACACATGAACACAAATACACTACTCACTAATGTAGACACACACACACACACACACACTCACACACACACACACACACACACACACACACACACACCAACAGCAATCCAGCACATACTCATTAGTGGTTGATGGTGGAGTACAGTATCACAGGCCAAAGAGTCCTATCACACGTGTCAGCATGCAGGATGTGTGTTGCTCAACAGCATGCAGTGCGAGTGTAAAGAGTCCTTGTTAATAACAGTATACATGTCTTTGATGCACGTGTGTTGTTCAATGATTGGCCTCACCCTGGAACACAATGTGTACATGGACACAACATTGCTGGGAAAGTATTAAATGCTTTTCAATGTCCTGTACACCATCACTCACAGGTATACATACCATGGCTGGATGCACACAACTGTCAGGTGTATAGCAATGAGTGCTATGTGTAGTACTGTAGTTACTGTAACTGGATGTAGTGTAGTACCATGAGCCATCATCAGACAGCATTATGTGGTCACTCAAGGCCACTAATGTGTGCCACACTGGCAACTATCTTGCTGTACCTGAACTGCAGCACTGTGGCTACATTGACCATTTCACAGGCAGTTGTTATATGGGTATGTAAGGTGTTCAATAGGGAGCATTGCCTAACATGAATGTGTTGTGTGTTGAAGAGTGTCACACCGCCCCATGATAGGCCTCTACCCGTCAGGTATAGTATGTGTTCTGTGTGGATGACATTTGGGATACTGGAGTCTGACCTTACAGCAGGTGTCTAAATATGCCATGTATATCATATTAACATGTACTGCGTATGACAAAGTGGTGTATGTTGTGTGCATGTGTATTGACTCTGCCTATACAATGTCCACTACAGTGTACTACAATTGTTTGGGATGCTCTGTGTATTGCATATGTTTGAGGCAGCTACTCATGTTACTGGGATGTGCATAGTCCCACAGAAAACATGCAGAGCATGCATTATGTGTAGGTGTTTTGCATGTGTATATGGCCTACAACTCACCTATGACATGCACGTTATTTGCTATATTAAATGTAGAACACTTACCAGCATGGGTCTGCTGCCTTGCTGTCACACCAGAGGGACCTACAAGGATATGAGACAGTTTGTCAGTGTCAACAACTATGGCATTGCTGCTGTGAGTTTGCAATTTTACAGTAGTACAACGGTTGATATTCACAGGCATACAGATTATGTTCCAAATTATCAGTATTGCGCAACACCAGGCTCCACATCTTCTAAATACACAGTACACATCTGACATATGCATGTTCTAACAATCGAGCTAACAGTAGTCTACAGATATGCCATGTTACCTGCATGCTCCGAGTCAACTTGCTGGGTGACTCCGGCCTCCATGATGACACATGTCTGTTGTAGTGGTTGGCTAGAAGCCACCATGCTGAGTAGCAGCGCTTCCACTCTGGTGAGGGGCGGATGTAATGCTGCACCACCACCTGTGGCAAGCTGTTGTCTGAGGACATTGGAGGCATGCTGCCGGACATGTCTAATTAAATCACTGCAGTGATGGCGTACCTGTTCATAAGTCCGGTTATGCATGCCTACATCATTAGCTTGATGGACAACATCTTGCCACAGTTCAGTGCGCTCATGCTGGTCCTGGCTGGTTCTGGAGAACAGCAGGGTGTGATGTTGTACTAGGGTGGATATAATGATTTCCTCCTCTTCAGGGGAATACTCAGGGTTACAATGGTGAGACATGTCCCTGGAAGACAATAAAACAATAATTGTGAGCAAGTCATGTGGCACACTTAACATTCTAAAGTACAGATATCAATGAAATGCCATATATAGCAACCTATTGGCTGTCAGTATATACACACTTTTAATACCACATATCAGTGCTGAGCTCACAACTGCCTGACAGTGCCTGGCACGTTCTATATATTAAACCATGTTCTGCACAGCAACAAAGTGAAACCAGTATGTAAGACTATACAACAGTACATGGCACACTGTATGTGACACAATGCACCACCTAGCCACAGGAGGTATATATGAAGCTAATGCATACAGAAATATGTCATCCATTGAAATGATTGTAAAGTACAGTTACAGTACTACCAGTACACCACACTACTTGTTGATAGCAAACCCCTAAGTAACATATGTGCACATTCATCAATATAGGTGGCATACTGCTGTACTACACTATACATGTTGTTAGATATGCACTTATATCCTATGACCAAGGCCATGTTACAGGCATACCCACACATGCATCAGACATACCTACAAGACACAAAGGTATGGCAACCCAGATGAGCTTTACCTGTGTACCATACAGTACTGTGTGTCAGCACTTACAAAACCTTATGCCTGAGGTATGTAATGTGTGAGGACTACAGGCAACAAACAAAACAGTGTTTCCAAACAATGTGGATATACACCATACTGTGCTGTTTAGGCCTACAGCTTCAGGTAGTACTACTATTGTTCATACGGGATTTGTATTCACTAGTGTTAACAATCAATAAGCATACATGTACTGCTTTCACCTACAAATGCACACTCCAGTCAACACCATGGGACTACGTCACACAGTATGGCATACTGCTTTTCCTGCCTAGCAATAGCATACATATCTTTTGCGGGGATCAGAGCTAGAACACTACATACCATGATATAAACAGTTTCCCACTAGGCTATCACACATATACACAACATTGACACATTCACCTACACATTCACCATCACACTCAGTCAACCTCACTTAGCAATTAATGCAACAAGTACATGCGTGTGTGTATCGGGTCCTAGGTAGTTAATAGGCTATTAGCCGTAGGGCCTATAGAAGTCTAGCCATATGGTACCCTGCCCTTCAACACCCATGTAATTTAAGTTCATGTGCCCCTGTCATGCAGAGCCACAGAGGTGATTCCCGGGTTGTATTTCCTATCTCGCATCCATTCATTATGTTAATTCATGACAAATGCTAATGAGGACCTTTCTTTGCTATTGATAGGTAGGTAGTTCCAGAGTATGGTATGTGTCTGAGATGAGAATGTACCACTCCAGTATGTTTTGTTTTTTGACATTACAAGGTTTAGATCAGTACAATGTGTAGCTTGTAGGGATTTTGATCAGTTTACATGGAGCATGTCCAACACCTGTGGGTGTGGCATAGCTTTGTATGTTAGGCAGAGGTTGCCTCTGGGTAGGCGGTATGTGACACAGTGTAGCTGTGGTTTTGTAAGACAGTCTGCATAGGGCATCTGTTTGAGTCTGGTAATACTCTGTGAGGTATGTGCCTGGTGTCTACAGTTGCTGTAGATGTCTTCTGAGGTACATACCAAAAGGGCCATTGTACTCTATGATGGGTTTTATGACTGATGAGTAGAGTGGAACACTGAGCTCTTTTTGCATGGATGATACACCTTTTCTGATAACATGTGGACCGTACACAGTTTACATGACTAGTGTGGCACTGTGATTATCAAAAGGGACACTACTGTCCGCCTGTGTCCCATGGTCTCTTATCACACTTTTGATGTTGAGTAGACTACCACCTATGTGGTAGTTCATGGGTACAGGGTTTTTAACAAAAGGGATGGCAATACATTTACAACATTGAGCTTGAGCATACATATAAACATCCATTGGTGTACATATAAATATACATATAGGCACATATACAGTCCACCTTTCATGGTGGGAATATCAATTATGCAAATGTTGAGAGGGATACAGTTATGTAATAATATTGCACAGTCTTGTGCAGAATGCATTGAAGGTATTCTCAGCCCATGTATCTTTAGCAGGACTCCCTGACTGGAAGACTAAAAACCTAACAAATCATACCCACAGCGTTTAAACACCACATATCATATACCAGCACTGTATGCTGTCTTGTCTGCCACACACTACAACCTGCATAAAAATATGTACATAACAACCTTCACCAACATATATATGTCCACCTTTCACAAACAGTTGCAGTATGTCCCTTGCTCTATGCACATGTTAAGATGCTAATATATCTGACACATAAATATCTCTCCATATGTGTGTGCCATACACACACAAGGTCCACACTGTTGTAAGTCCATAGACCTCACGGATGACCTGTTGGGCCTTTCTACAACATGAACAGTTGTCACATGTGTGCATAACAGTAATATTACAAGGAGTATTTATAGCTGCTAATGCTACATTACTATAATAGCCTGGTACAGCAGTTGCCAATGCTAAGCTACACATTATATGACTATCATGCATGTGTTACTCTGTCACATACAGGTTTATATAGCTGTTTGCACTACCCCCCCCAAACAGCCATTATACACAGTACTGTACAGAACATAGATAACATGATCAAATATTTGACATTTAATGCTGAGCTACATATGTCACAGGTATGTCCCACTGCACACAGCTGCACACTAATTTGTCCATGGTAGTAGTTATACATGGCATCAGTGCATACATACCTACTGCTGCCACATATGCATGTTTCAAAGTATGTACAGTACTCTTCATAAACATCTACTACTTGCCAGTAACCACATATCTGTTACATACCTGTTTGTCACTTTCAGGTCCGTCTGTGTATGTTTTGACAAGTTTTTCTTTTTTTGGTATTAATTAAGTAAAGTTTGCTTTTCTTAATTTTTTGGGTTATTAATTAAGTTTTTTTTTTCTACTAATTAATATTTTTGGTTAGTAATTTGGTAAATTTGTTTTACTTAATTAATTTTTTGTTTTACTAAGTAATATTTTTTTTTTACTCCTCTCCAGGTTTACAGATGCTATAACACATGCAATGTAATGATTGCATGTGGGGATAGCAAGTACAGTCTGCTTTTATAGGTATCTGCACATGTGCATGTGATGCCCACTGCACCAATTGGTGCCCAGCATTTGGTAAATGCATACAGCCTGATGTGTGGTAATTGCAGTACTCACTGTCATAGCAACCCAATGCTATAAATTGCTAAGTTATGTAGGCATAGCCCTTTCAGATTTCCAGAGTGGGGCCCATGCTTGTTTGCTGTGGACACTGTTGTTTAAGTCAGAAGGTTGGTATACTTCTTATATCTGAAGCTAGAGGTGTAGACAGTGATGTACATGTTGTACTCAGACCTGACTGTTGCCACTTCCAGTACAGAGCTATCAGTGTAGAGTTTAACTCACCCCTACAAATGCTTACAGAAGATATATGAGAGTATGCAGTTTATTTTCTACTTATATAATTAACTGCCATACAAAAGTAATTATTGAGAAGTATTCTTTTGGCATTTGAACTGTTTGTGAACTGTTATACTGTGAATATTAATGTACTCACTTCTGCAGGGTTTGTGTTTTTTATTGTTGACATTAGCACAGGATTCTCAGGAAAACTGGACAATTCCAGTACTGAGTATGCCTACCTACATCCTTGGTAGACCCTAAACACACATGTATATTTAAAATTGGGGGGGGGTGCAGACATACAGAGAGCATTATGTATTATTGTGTGAATGTTATCTTACTGGACTTAAAGGATTGGTGTGTACCTGTTAGTTTATCAAGGCAGGTGGTCTGTCTGCATAGTTCCCAACTGTGAACCTATCCAGATGGTAGCCAGATGTTAGCCTATTATTCTTTGTCTGTGCAGCCCACAGGTGTTTTCAGCACTGGTACAATGGCATTGTTACAGTCAGTTGCTACCAGTATATGGCTACATCCTTTGGTATTTCTGTGTTGTACTCCTACATAAGAGTATGCTTGTGGAAGTCCTCCCAAAGCTATTTACAGAGTGTGTAACAGCAGAAAAGCTGATATGCCTGTGTGTTTGTGCCTCTGCTAGGCCTATGAAACACTCAGATACATATTTGCATGGAGTCAGGGATAGGTAGTTAAAAGTGAGGTACACCTTCCAAATAATAGAGACAGTAAGTGTAGACTTGAGTGAAGCAGTGCATATGGATTAATACTCCTTTTATGAAGTGCAAGCGGTGTCTACTGTTATTATTGTCATTATTCATTGTGTAATACACCACCTTTCTGACTGACATAAGTACTTTTCAGAGGGATTCAGAGGGACACAGCTAAAATATGTTTCACAATCAGGGGCATCCCTGAAAAGTAGTTACAGTTAGGAAGTATGGCCTCTGCCCTAATCAGATATGCCAGTGTTTGTCCTGCTATGATAATGTGTGGGGGTTGTAAAGTGCTTCTATAACATTATTTGCTGCTAGAATGGCTGCTTCTCTTATCACAGTCATGTAATGCAATTCCACAACAATTACTGGTAAAGATCCACAGAACAAGCTTTGTGTTATGGCCTTCCTATTTTTTCCTTTACATTCACTCATTGTATTGCATGATATATTTATTTCAGCACCAAGTTATAGTATATCTGCTGTGGCTTAGTGGTACTTCATGCAGTCTAGTGTTTCCAAGGTCTGGGGTTTGAGACTGACAGAGGTGTTTTATTTTGCTGCTGAGCAGAGCAAGGAACCTGACATACAGAGTGACTAAGGCACTTTTAAGCAGTTGTAAGCGGGTTTGCGCGAGTTTGCGCAATGCTTAGCGATGCTTAGCTAAGCGCACACATGCGCATACATGCTCAAACCCGCTAACTACTGCTTAAAAGTGCTTACTCCTGCTAACCCCTGTGCTAATTTCTCTGAAAGAAAAGAAAATGGGGAGATAGGAAAGTGGTGAAAAAGGGGGCACAAAGAGGGAAAGACAGTAGGGAAACCAGCTCGGGATGTGCAGGACGGGTGTAGGGAAGGACCATAGATGCCCATTTCTTTACCAGCAACAGCTGTGCATATGTTAGATATTTGGAGTGAAATTTGAAACCTTCCACCCCTGAGAGAGGGGTGAGGACAATAAAGTATGTTGTACTGTCAATTATAATTATCAGTTTACATGTCCAGTGGACATGTGTGCGAAATGGGCAGCTATGTATGGGGCGTAATTTATTTGTGGGAACAGATTGCTCTTTTTTTCTTTTTTTTTTCAGGTGAGAGTGGAATGTGAGGTGGAGGAAGTAGGTATATTTGGGGAGGTAGGTAGGGGAGGTAAACAGACAAGACAAGACGCATACAGGGGCAGAGTATGACACATGGGGTGGGTGATCACAATGGATAGGGATGGATGTTTGGAAATCACAAGCCCATGAGCCCACAGATGGTAACAGTGGAACTGAAATCCCCACCCATGGGTAGTCACCACTGCACCTACACAGCCCCGAGGGTGGCTGTGCTCAGGGCTGCGTAGGAGGGGCAGGCTCACCCGTGAGTCGCGCCACTCTCGCCTTGAGCTGACAAAAGGGATCAGCGACTGAACGCTGAATCTCCCTATGCACCACAGCCTTTCAGAGGGTGACAGGGGGCCCTTCTCCACTGATGCTTACATGAGGGGACGAGCCCCATCCTCTGCCAGCGCTTCCACTCAAAGGTGGCACAGGACCAATGAAGGAGAGGAGCTCGGGCTGGGCACCGGACCTGCTGTTGCCAGGTGCAATTGCCAGCTGAGGAGGGACAGGTGGGTCTGCTGGGACCGGCCTTCCCATACGTTCTATGATTAGGTGTGTTTAATTACAACATAGACAACAGCATTCCAAATTAGTTGTAACAGCATGCAGTAATATTCCCATTAACCCAACACACCAGGGTTCCAACAGTTGAAAAGCAAGCATAACACATGCATATATTGAATGACAGTGGACATTACAACAGTATGCAGGGATGATTGGTGGCAACAGGCCACCAAGATTGTGGTGTTTGAACAGGGCACATGCATCAAAGTAAATGCAGATATTTATAGAACAATAGGACATATGTCCCAACAAATGTTTTGAGATTAGACAAACCCATTGAGGTGTGGAATTGCATGTTTATGCACATACAGTAGGGTGTAAAAAGAAAACTCTATTAACATCTTATAAGTACTTTTAGTCTACACTATTGACTGTAGGTGTATATCCCCTACATGTATTATTACACTAGGCAGCATGCATTAGGTTGTGTAATGGGTTTGGCTAGTTCATTATATACCTGACCTATATCTGACATACTAACTGTCCAAAATGCAGATGTTACTGCTACATAGTTATATATTTTATTTATATTTATATATTTACATATCTGGATGCATTCACGTGACATCTTCAGTTAAATTTCTATAGAACCCTACATTTCATGTAGAACACTCACACTTCTGGGGAACACAATAACAAGCTACTCGTGTGCCAGATTTACCTATGCATGCTAACCATTAACCGACTGTTGAGGACTTTATATATATGCTTCACAACTACTGGCGCTTCCTTCATCCACTTTATATGGGACTGCCCAACTGTGGGTTGACAGCACTTAATACAACAGTACTATTTATATAATGCAAGGGTACAACAACATTTCAAAGTAAGTGACACAGACACACTCCAAGTATTATACCTTTATTAATTACATTACACACTTTTCTACAGGCTCTCTCCTTTATTTGATATTACAGTGCATACGGAAGACTTATTCAATACATATTATACCTTTATTAATAGGTTACAACACTCTTTTCAGGCTCACTCACTTATTTTATATGACAGTGCATGCAGAGATATTATTCCAGACTTATTGTACCTTTATTAATGGGTTACTATGCTCTTTTTCGGGGTCTTTGACTTATTTTATATAACAGTACATGCAGAGGAATTATTCAGGGCATTTTATGGCATTATTATTGGGCTACAACACTTTTTTCAGGCTCTCTCACCTATTTTATATAACAATACATGCAGAATAATTACTAACCTGCCTGGTGGTGCAGCCTTAGCAGCCTATCTGCATAGGCTTGCTGATTCACAGCATGGACACCTGCAGCTGTGAAGTAAATGAAGGGATATTGAGACATACCTATCCATTATATAGACTAAATTAGCATGTCTTACATACTGCATTCCATGGCTACCTACTCAGTAGTGGGGCATCTTGCATGTCACGGGCCTCTGGTATCCATTGGTTCAGTAGGTCCTGCTTCCATCTCTTCAGGTCTGCATGGTGGTGACGGACCTGCTTACTAGTCCGAGGGACACCTGTGGCACTGGTGAGATCATGAGCTAACCGGTTCCAAGCCTCTGCTTTGTACTCCATCCCTTGGAACTGACCCTGCAGAAGTCTTGACTCATGACGGTGGAAAAGGAGCCAAACCATATATTTTGACTCCTCGATGCCCCAGCATTGCGCTCAAAAGCGAGTACCCTCTCCAGCACCAGCCTTTCTAACTACTGATGGGAGCTACAATCAGTTATAGTGAGTATTCCCGCCTATGGAGCTTAAATATGCCGCATTTCCCACACTTTTTTGTGAGTGGCCATTTCTGAAAATTCTCGGCTGACTGCAGACCTGCTTAGCAATGGTTAATCTACCATTTATAAGTATATGTATGTTAACAGTGGATGCTTATCCTAAGCTGTCATGGCTTAGTGGTTCAGTACTTTGATTATGGTGCACGGTGTCCCGGGTTTGAACCTTGTCATTGCTTTTATTTTACTACTGTCCAGACAGGCTAGGGGGTGTGGCTGTGTTTAGGCAACTTTGCTCTACGTTGCTCCACGTTGCCCTATGGTGCACTGGTTAGTGTGGTAAGTAGCTCCGCGCAAACCTATTGCGCTGGGTAAAGCGCTGCTTAGCTATGGGCAACTATATTATGCTGTGTAAAGCACTGCTTAACTATGGGTAACTACATTGCGCTGGGTAAAGTGCTGCTTAACTACAGGCAACTATATTGTGCTGGGTAAAGCGCTGCTTAACTACGGGCAACTATATTGTGCTGGGTAAAGTGCTGCTTAGCTACAGGCATTTATATGTCAAGATTCTTCTTATATTTAAATATATACATTTTGTTCACTGATACATAGGCCATTTCAATGCTTTTCAGTAAAATTTTATTCATATATGTCAGGAATTATTTCATATACTAATTTAAAACATATAATCGAAAGGGGAGTGGTGGGACTCGAACCGTGAATGCCTCCTCTTTGTGCGAAGGCTCTATCACTACGCTATTGCTATTTGGCTTAATTTGCATAAACATTTCTTATTATGCTCTTCAATGTCGAAATTGCTAACTGCAGCTAAGCAATGGGCACACCCGCGCAAACACATGCAAATACGGGCAGCTATATCGGGAATTATAAGAAAAAAATTAAAAGTTTTACATTTTATAACTGTACTGGGGGATTACTATGTGAGGAAGTGTAGTGTTGGGTATGGTGACATTTGAGTGGACTCGCTCATGTGTGTTGACATTTCACAATTCAGACACTTGCAGGGGCGTGGACCTTTGGACTGCTCAGCAGTCAGACATGCCCCCTGTCTTCCTGCTCGGTCTGTGTTAGACTTGGAGTGGAGTCAGCATGCCCTCATGAATATGCATGGCATGCTGACATCATAACGTTCAACTGCAGTTTCCGAGTAAGACCTATTTAGTCTTACACAGAGGATTCATGAATCCTGGGGTGTATTTTTTTGCCTTTGAGAGGGCATTAAAGACCTGCTCCCTGGTGATGAGGGGGGGTAGGTGCTGGGGATGTCCTGGTTTACTGATGGGGAGATAGTGGGGGATAGTGGGGTGAAGATTTCAATGAACCTGTCTGCCAGCAGATTGGCTATATCTACAGCATTTGTGTATGTAGTGTTCTTGACCACCAGTTCAGAGCAGATCTGGGTGTTACCTTTGAGGTATGTGAAGAAGGTCTTGTGATTGTCCTTAGTGGATGTGGCCAATTTTGGACTCAAAGTTAGCCTTAGAAGATTTCACCAGTGACCTTATTTACTTGTTCAGACAAAGGACAGTTTGCTTCCAACTTGGCACCTACTCCTTCTTGGTCCTGGACAGCATTTTTTTTTCCTTTTTATTATCAATTTTGTTTATTGGTGCTGTCTACCAGACAGGTTTACTCTTCCTTGAGAAAGATGATTTGGTCCTGTCAGGTACTGCTGAGTGCATACAGCTATGTAGGTGCTCATATAGTTTTTTGGTGTAGACTTGGACATTAGTGCTAGTATACAAAAATGAGTGCCAGCAGTCAAGCCAAGTCCAATAAACACTAAATGCATGCACACGGAAGGTGGAAATGCCAAAAAACACAACCTGGCAGAACATAAACTTTATTTCACAATACCAGAAGCATAAACGCCGAGATTAAAAAGATGCATTTTCGTCTTGGCTAATACAAAAACTTCTTCAGATGAATAAAACATCCAATAAATTCACCCCCTATATTCAAAACTAGTTGAACAATTAACCAATTAAAACAACTGCAACAAGCATGAAATAGTTAAAAGTTAGGCAGCAGCATCTCTCAAGCATAGCTTTGTACTGCGGTGGTGGTGCTGCGGTAGCGTTGTCGCCTCACAGTAAGACATTGTCCTGTTCGATTCTCAGGTAAAGAGTCTTCTGTGTGGAGACATGCGTGAATGGGCATACCTTCGTTGAAGGTTGTGCGTCAGAGCTGGCAACTTGGTACGTAAAAATCTACTGCCAATCATTAGCGGACCGGCGTTCCACTGTGGCAACCCCTAACCGGGAAAAGCCGAAAGATACAACAACATCTCTCAAGCATAGCTTTGTTAAAAAATACTGTCTCATATGAAAAATAACAAAATAAAACATTAGAATAGTATATAATATAATAATGAAATATTGACGTTCTTATAAATTTAACAGTGTGTTAATTAATGGAAAATAGTATAAAAGAAATTTTGTGAATGAAAATAGGCTTATATGCCTAATGCAATAACATTGTGGCAAGATTTGAAATGACATCAAGTTTTCCAATCTCAGAATACTGTCTTTCCTAAAAAATAACAATGAGAGTATGTAAAAAGGAGAGCAGATTCAAATAGCGTAATACATATTAAAATAACTTGAAACATGTCCTGAAAACAAATAAATGTTAAAGTGTTAAAAATGTTACAAAACATTTATTGGAAAAACCCATTAAGATAACACCCTACTCATAGCTTAGCGGCTCTTATTTTAAGGAGGGAAGTTATTGAGATTGTGTCATTAAGGCCTGGGGTCATATTGGCTTGCAAAGTTACTTGCCACCATAACTCTCGATATTCAATGGTGGCTTCCCATGGTCCCCGTCTTGCATCCCTGCTTACCTCTACTAACACAAAAAATAAAAACTTTGTTTGTGGGCATAATCTAATATGCTTACAAAGGGCATTACTGTTGTTTCTCATATGAATGTCATAATAATGTTCATAAATCCTTTTCTTTAGCTTACGCTCAGTTTTTCCTACATAGAAAGCTTCACGTTGGTCACAGAGAGCAAGATACACTAGACCATAAGAACTGCCTCTATTGTTCTATCCCTACAAGCTAAACAAACACTTTCCTTGTGTAAAATGTAAGTACATTGGGAACAGGTGCCACATTTATAGATTCCTTTTCTTCTAGAAGGGCAATCTTATTTAAAGCAGTTGCACCTTCTAACAAATCTTTTAGGATTTTCTGCCCTTTTATATATCATTTTTAAACAGTATTTTGAAATCCACTCTAGGTCAGTTAGATCCTTGAAAATTTTCCATTCATTCTCAACTATTTTCTTGATAACTTGTGAACTATTGTTAAATTCTATAACAAAAGCTTTATTAAAAGTTTCCTCGTTTTTCATATGTAAATTCACATTAGTAACCTTACTCTGCATAGGAACACATAAAATATGGGAAAACCTATCCTTTCTGCCCTCCAAATCCTCAAGCTTTACTTCTTGGATCAAAGCCTTTGGATATCCTTTCTCCTTGCAGAAACCTTCTAAAACTGAGCACTCCTCCTCAAAGTCTACATCTAGTGAAACCATACGACTAGCCCTGATAAATTGTCCTTTTAAAATACCTTTCTTCTGTCTAAAAGGGTGGGCATTTGAAAAGTGTAAGTAGGAATTAGAAAATGTATCCTTTCTAGAAATCTTAGATTTAATAGTGTCACCATTTTTAAAAATTCCAATGTCAAGATATTTTAATACATCATAGGAATAGTTGTAGGTAAATTTAAAAAATCAGTAGTGTTACCCAGATACAAAATCTTCTTCTTCTTTCGGCTTTTCCCAGTTAGGGGTCACCACAGTGGACCACCTGTCCACTCATGACTGGCAGTAGAATTTTTATGCTGTCAAGTTGCCAGCCCGGCACCCAAACTTCCACGGAAAGCACACACACACACTCACACCTAGGGTCAATTTAGAGTGTCCAGTCCACCTACAGCATGTGTTTGGGATGTGGGAGGAAACCGGAGCACCCAGAGGAAACCCATGTGACCACAGGGAGGACATGCAGACTCCACACAGAAGGCACTCCAGCCAAGGTTCAAACCAGAGAACCTCTTGCTGTGAGGTGACAATGCTAACCACTGCACCACCGTGGCTGCCCTCATTACCCAGATACAAAATAAATTATTTTAATTCTTTCAAGGTGTTCAGCCAAAATAAATAAATGTCATCAAGGTATCATTTATATAGGATCCAACAATTGGTATAACTAGAGTTAAAATGTATTTCTCCTCCCAAGTGGCAAATGCAATGTTTCCATATGTGTGAGGGTGCAAGCTGCACCCATTGCCACATCCTCCATTTGTTGAAAGAATTCACCACTAAAGTAAATAAAGTTGTTGCTCAAAACTAAATCCATAAGGTATAAATACTTAATTTGTTCATTGTCAATGCCTTTTTCTTTAAATAATGCTTCCTCAAAAAAAATCCATACCATTGTCATGTGCAATACTACTAAAGAGGGCAATAATATCAATTATTACAAAAATAATGTCATTAAAGTATAATTCTTTCTTATTAGATCTCAAAAAATCCCAGGAGTCATTCAATATTTCAGTCCCTTTCATCCAAATTTTCTTCAATTTATTAACTACATATTTGGAATTCGGAGCGTTTTTCGAACCTTCAGCTGCCACTGTTGGCCTAAGGGGTGGGCCATGTTCATCCTTATGGACCTTAGGTATCCCAAAAGTAGACAGTATCTTGGGTTTATCTAATTTTATAAAGTTGTAAACTTCAGTGTTGATTAACCCCTCAAATAACATATCATTGAGAGCCATATCAATTTTTGATGTGAAATATTAATTTAGTTTCTGGAGACCCTATTGTATTTATTGGTGCCACCCAAAATTTCATACATCTTACCCTGAAAATAAACCACCCCCTTTATCAGGTTTCATAACCCCTAATTTGGTTGTTATTTTTAAATTCTTCTAAGACATTTTTCCCCCTGGGATTAGATTAGGTCTGAATTTTGTCTTCAAAAATTATTTTCTAATCTCATTCTCAACCAAAGCTTCAATGTTTTTGAATTGAGGGTGGAGAGGTGGATTAAATAAATTTTTCCTCTTTAACCCTTCATTCAATGATCTTTGTGGAGGTGTATCAAATGCCATATAAATGTCCAAATTAATTTTCCTCACAAATATCCTGAGGTCCAGAATGGCTGTGATCAAATTGCCTCTATTTTGAGGGATGAATTTAAATCACTCGAAAGTAAATTGAAAACATCCCCTGTTAGATCAAAACTACTATAATTGAAAATACTGAACTTGTTGTAGATATGCTTAAAATTGTCCTTTCGTATGTTAACTAATGATGCATGGGTGTCCAATATCTCCCCCTTGCCCCCCCCTTTTCCTCCTCTCCAAACAGAGTTGTCCAGAAGTTGATTCCAATTCCTTATTCTTTTGGATCTCTGGTGGGGGGGGGGTGATAAACTCTAAAGGCTCATCCAGGTTGTTAAAAGTCTCTTCTCCATTACCATCAACATAACCTATACTTTCGTCATGCCCCCTATCATCCAAAACATGGATATCTAATTTATTATTGTTTTTAATAGAAAGTTTTGGTTTAGGGTTGCTTTTTTCTCCTTATAGTCATGACTATCTCTTTCTAGTTTCCAAAGTTTCTTGTTAATCTGGATATTACATTTTTCATCTATCCATACCCTAATATTAAAATATTTTTCTTTTTCAGCTGCCACAGTGAAAAGTAAATCATTGGTAATAATAACATTCAGTTTTTCAATATCTCCTAGTAAACCAAATTTAACTCTAGCATTCTCATTGATAATAGCTTTTAACATCTCAAGACCACATTGATTAAATATTTCCAACAATTCCTCATGAAAAACAGTACAGCCACTAACATTCTTCAGGTATTTCCATACTCTAAGCCCTTTTGGCACAATTCCCAAACTAATACATTCCTTTAAATATGCATTCTCAATCTGTAAATATTTGTATTTCAGCATCAAGTCAGCTAACTTATTTACACTATTGTTATAAAAATCTGTTAAAGGCTGGTGTGTGTTTTCGCTTGGTTTAAACCTTTGAGAAACACTTGCAAAGAACCAGTCTTTAAAATTAGTGTTGTTATAGCCATTACAACAGTCACCTTTATTGTTTCCATTCTCCACCACTTTTTTTGGTGAATGTGCTTCCGTGGTACATTCCTCACTGCCCCTTAGTACTCTCAGAGTTCTTAAATAATCATTATTTGGATTATCCATACTGCCTGTTGGAAAAACAGTTTGTTGTGTGAGTTCTCCATTTCCACTATTAACTCCCTGCTTGGAAAGTGGACCTGAGCTGTTACTTACTATTTCCGAAATAGGAGAAGCCATTCTAGCCATAGATTGGCTAATCAGAGTCAAAAGATCCACCAGTTGTGTAAGCTGTCCAATCAGCATATCAGTCTCACCAGTCTTGACATACCTTGCTCTTTCAGCTCTCGGTAATGAAGGTTCCTCTTTCATAGCTCTAACAAAGTTCCAAACCAGAATATAAAAAAGAGAGAAGAGTGCTAGCAGTCAAGCCAAGTCCAATAAACACTAAATACAGGCACACGGAAGGAGGAACTGCCAAAAAACACAACCTGGCAGAATGTAAACTTTATTTTACAATACCAGAAGCATTGAAACTCCACCTCCTTTGGCTTTGTAGCCATCCGTTTGGGGTATGAAACTATGTTAGGATGAATAACCTGGTAAGGTCACACAAACTGATCTGGATGCAGAAAACCCTGTAACCAGACTATGCTAAAGATATTTAAAGTCTGTTTAGGTTGATTTAGCACAGGAGAACAGAAACACACTTTAATATAACAGTAGCAAACAAGAGCAAACTGATTTAAACAAAACCAATTAACCAATAAAAAAGCTAAAAGCTGAGCCCTGTTCCAGCAACCTTCAATCAAGTGAGTTCTAACTGCACACTCCTGCCACTAGGGTGCAGGGGAACCTTCTCCAAAAAAGATTGCCTGGATTAATACTCAAGTTATACAAATGGAGTTAGATTCAGCAAGTCTAAATCTAGTCTATGCTACAGTAAACAAGGTGCATCAATTTCGGAAAGAAACAGTTCAAATAAGCAGGCACAATAAGCCTTCAACAGCAATTCCCAGCTCAGAAGGGCAGAATCTACCCTCTCCTCTTACAAAAATGTAGACCACAAATCTTCTTATTGCAAAATAACTGGCCTGAAGCCCAAGTGATTAAACCAGAACTAAGACACTTTTAGAATTACAGACACATTAAGCCTTCAACCAGCAATTCCCAACTTAGAAGGATGTAAGCTACCTCTCCTGCCACAGACCACCAACCTTCCTAATGTAAAACAACCAGCCTGAAGGTCAAGTGCTTAAACCAAAAGGTTTAGACTAACAGTTACAATTTAATCAGGCTACTAACAAGCAGTAATAATTGCAGCAGAATAAATGCAATTGAATATTTTTAAGAACAAGTAGCAAAAGCAAAATAAAGTTATAAAGTAGGAAGAAACAGGAAATTCAAATCCAGTAAAATCAGGTGATTATAGTGAAATGTTTCTTTCTTTCTTTAGGTTAAGTTAAGGTATAAATCCTCTTATGAATCAGTTGAATTGGACTTCTTACAACCTATGATGCTATGAATCCACCTAGCTACTACTTTTAAGAAATCAGCCTCAGTGAAATTTGGATCAATTATTTCACTCCTTCAGCCGTGCCTGTGCCTAGACAAAGTCCCCCTAATGGGCTAGCCTGCAATATTGTATTCTACAATGTCAAACACAAGGAGCATCTACAAGGTACTTAAAAAAACACATCCGAACAGGGCAGCAACAGTTTCAATAGCTTGCTTCAGAAATGTTTTTGCACAACCTATTCTAAAATAGAAACATGGAAATGGAATACTGCCTACATATTCAGTAAAAGTAGAAATTGGAAGCATAATCTATGGTAAAACAGAGTTTGGTACAGGTGTGTTACAGGGGATTCTGTAACTATTTACCTCCCAGAGAGTCAAGTACTACTGAGGTTCCAGCCATATGTTATGACTGACTGTTACAATGACCCTCCCTGAAGAAGACAGTACATTGGTGAAAGGTATTTACAATGACAGTCGAGCTTCAAGGAGAGGTCACAGTAACAATAACATTTCCCGTCTTCCATTTGCCTGATTGGAATTTTACATAGTTGCTACTTTTCTGATTTTGCAGCTGTTGATCAGTTGTGAATTTCTAATTTCATTAAAAGCAGAACAAACATTGACCTTTTCCTATCAGAAGCACATGTCCCATTGGGGTCGCTTAGCTCACAGAGTCAGGGAGATTGACAAACAGTGGATACTTGTATGGGGTCCTCAAGCTAACTGCATAATTACATTTTAAAGCATTAAATCTGTGTTACTTCTCCCAGCAAAAAACATTTTTGAAAAATCAATCCAGCTAGATACTTAAGAAAAGAAGGTATCTAAACCCATAGTGTTACAGTGATCTCTCCTCGGAGACCTGTTTTTATGACAAATACCTTATGCAACTTTAATTTATAAGGAAATGCAGATGTTAAATGAAGAATAAATGTCTCTCTAGTGAAATGTCAGCACTCAAAAAGGTTAGTGCCGACAAGCTGAAAAAAGAAAGACTAAAATCTCAGAAATCACTCTTCTCATTCAAACTTTTTCTGCAGGGGGTGGGGTGGACCCCCTCACAACCTGAAACTTATATATATATATATATATATATATATATATATATATATATATATATATATATATATATATATATATATATATATATACACTAACTCTGAGACTGCCATGCCTCAGAGAAATGGAAATATTCTGTAAAATGGCATCTCAGACTTAGTGTGTATATATATATATATATATATATATATATATATATATATATATATATATATATATATAAATGATATATTATATATGTCTATTTTTTTGGCCATTCAGTCTCTCCGTTTTGTGACTCGCTTTGGTGGGTCGTGATTTTTCAAATGGTTACTGAATAAACAGTGCTGCTGAGGAAGAAATCAAAATAGAGTACATATATCAGCAAGTTGCATGAGATATCATATTAATCCATTTACATAAATAGTAAAATAAATGTAGGCCTGAGAACTGGAATGTACTACGTATTTACAAAGAAATTAGGCATGGAGCAGTATGTCACATTGTCACCTCTCAAAACTGTGATCTGCAGGCATAGAAGGTTGAAATGCATTACAAATGTTGTTGAATGCCCAAGCATTTGTTGTTCCCTAGTTTTAAGAGATGGCATACCACCTTATATGGATACATTAGATAAAGTAATCCCACTAAACAACTTGCACCATCTGCAAATGGTAATGTGTTAGATATTTTTTAATTCAGGGGGCAAAGATTCTGAAGGCAGTAAGTTGATTTCCACAAAATGAAATTTACTAACTGCTGGTCAGTATTCAATATGAAGAATTTATGTTTAGCATTTAAGTAGAATGAAGCAGAAAGTTTCAGAAAAAGGCACCTACCAGTGCCTCTTAATGAGTGAGATATGTTTTGCATGGATGGAGAAGTAAGATGAATGTATACAGCAATTTAATTCCCATGGCTTTAAAGCTTAGTTAATTTAGATTTTGACCTATAACAAAGAAGCAGGAGTATATATACAGTCTATAAAAATTCTCTTCAATGCCCATCAGATTAATGAATGATGGATGACATGTTTCATATAGAATAAATATTATATTTAAGGAGAGAATTCATATATTGTAAATATTTGTTAGTATAGTTTAATAGTTAGTAAAATGGTTTTTAGATAGAAATGTAATGGAGAGACAAAGAATAATTAAGGAAAATGCAATAACTCTACTTTGTATTGTTATATGGTATTCACAATCCAAGATATATAATTATCAAACAGCAATTAATAAAAAAGAAATTCTCTTCACTATCTTCTCTGTATAATCATACATGCTACAGGATCATGAAGTTATAAAATGTGCCTAAAAGTAAATAACAGAATCAAAAAATAAGCCATGGTATCTGGAAGTAGGTGCTGCATCGACAGTTGAATTATCAGGGTTACTAAAACTAGTATGTTTATATAGGTATTGGGCAGGATTCAATAAACCCTCCATAGTTCGCTAAAACACAGTAGCACACTGATTTGTATTCAGTAAGCGGCTCTACACGATGTGTAGAGCAGCAGCACAAACATGGTAACCATCATGGCAGGCTAATTGCAGCATAAGCAGCTGAATTGTACGGTAATCAACCAATCCAAGATGGCAGAACTATTCAACAAACTATACACCAATCATGTACACTTAGTCTAGTTTTTTGGCTTGTATTCCAAAATCTATTGGAATACAACCACAGAAACTATACTAGAGAGAAAGAATGTTATGGGCTGCTGCTGCTGCTAATAGACCTAGGGCAAGGAGGAGAGGACTGTTTAGACCCCATTTAACTTTTCTTGGTCCGCATGGTGTATACATAGTAGAACGGTACAGGGTGGATAGAGACATACTCCAGTAACTCTGCAACCTCTATCATTCTCAACTGAGAGCAAGTAAAAACCAAGGGGAACCAGTAACTTTGGAGACCAAGGTTTGTGTAGCTCTTACTATTTTAGCTACAGGAACCTTCCAGAGACCAATAGGGGACATGCTGGGGGTGTCACAGGCATCATCCTTCAGGATTCTACATCAATTCCTGAATGCTACAGCATGTCAGTGACTATATATGTACACACACACACACACACACACACACACACATATATATATATATATATATATATATATATATATATATATATATATATATATATATGTATGTATATATATAT
The DNA here is from genome assembly GCF_019279795.1 of Protopterus annectens. Taxonomy (NCBI): domain Eukaryota; kingdom Metazoa; phylum Chordata; order Ceratodontiformes; family Protopteridae; genus Protopterus; species Protopterus annectens. The sequence goes on from NC_056729.1 coordinate 1,902,122,845, forward strand.
TTCACTGCATTCCCGAGGATAGAACTACAACTTATCAGGATTTTTCCCCATAGCACACTTTCCTGAAGTCTTGGGTACCACAGACTGCATGCACATTGAGATCAAAGCACCACTGGGGGAACGAGGAAGAGTCTGCATTAACATAAAGGGGTTCCGCCTCATTAACTGCCAGTTCATGGGTAGTGTTAAGGGAATCATCCTGAATGAGTGTGCTGGAAACCTCTGCAGTTACCACTACTGCCATATCTGACACAACTCACAGTTCTAACAAAGTTTTTCCAGGGGTGATATCCCACAACGTCATTTACTGGAGGATGCAGGGTGTGCACTCGAACCATGTCTGATGACACCCATCATAAGTGCACACAAACCCACAGATGAATGCTACAATGAGACAAATGATCAAACAAGACATATCATAGTGCATGTGTTTGGGCTACTGAAGTCACACTTTTGGTGTCTACATACATTAGGGTGGTCCTGCAGTATGATCCTAGTACTTGTGTCAAACTTATCACAGTCTGTTCTCTCCTATACTATATCATCCTGAGAAAACAGCTGCAACAGGAACACCAAGGAGAAGGAACATACATTCTACCACCACTGGCAAGGTCACCACAGCTACATGCAGGTGATGAATCAAAGGGGAAACCACCAGCTGTTGTGATTGCAGGTAGATGTAGGCATGCACAATATGCCTTCGCCTGGCCAAGAGACAATGGATAGCTGAGGTTCTGACCACTTAAGTAGTCCAACGTTCATCCTATACACATACTTACAGTACAGTTGATGCCAGGCAATGCTCACAACCTTTACTTACCCATGTAATGGCAGTGTACTGCTAACATCAGATAGAGTCAGCCCAAATTACAACAGTTGTAAGGTAAGTGTTGAACCTGGAAAAAGAAAATAAATGGCTAAGAACATGAATGAATGGCAGATACTTGGATACTGTTACTTGAAAAGGTACCTAAGTATAATGTGTGTGAGTTGTCCAGCAATGACATCAACATATGATATGACTGAGTTATGTAGATAGATTTATGCTGTTTATCAGCTAGCATATCTCATGCATGTAAAATACACAGAATAGAAAAAGCAATCTCCAAAGTCTACTTATCCCTACATTCTCACAAGTGGTGCAGCAAGCCTCACTGACATATCAACAATGTCAAAGTAGTAATCACAACACTAAAAGGCTGCAAGAAATCAGTACATATTTCAAAATAACATCACCAATACACATAATAAGCACTCACCTAGCTGTGCACCCTGTACATCAGACAAAATACATATGTATCTCTGAATCCAAAAGATATAAACAAGGTGATAGTACAGTTATAATAATTTGCACAGGGTGGAGTTTGGAGGGGATCAGGAGGCCAAGAATGACACAAAAATAGTAACTGTGTGTGAGTAAAGAAAACAGGCAAGCAGAAATGTATATAATTTCCAAATGTTCAGTAAGACAGAATGACCTGCAAGCCTCATTGATGCCGCATGTAGCAGGCACATGATGTGAAATGCATGTGTGAGTGTCTGCATGAATACAACCAAGCTTTGAGCTAGCTCTACATCTTGGTATATCTGACAGGTATGAGCTGTGCATGGTAGAGGTATCACTTCATCATTGTTGCCCTGGAACATGAGAACTATCTCTGCCAGTCAGATGTACTGGTGCTACTTGAATGGGAGTGATGTCTGCTAGATGAGTTTTCCTCATGACTATGTCCATTTCCAAAACCCCTTGGCCAACCATGTCTGAGTGTGCACACTTCAACCACTGATATAGCATTGGAAGTAGTGCCACAACAGGAGTCTTATCAGGTATGTCCACACTGGATAACACTAGATGATGTTGCAGACATATGGCCAAATGGATGCTGTCCTCCTCCCAGCAGACGTTCCATCACAAACAGTGCCTGCTCCATTGTGGCATTCATCTGATTGACTGAATTGGCCACATGGTGGAGGCAATCTTGCATGTCAGCTTATGTCACATGTAGAACTCTGTGTCCTTGGAGGCCCTAGTGGAACATGCCCATGCCTTCATGATGCCCCTAAACATATATCACGTGGCACATAATGGCACACACAGATGAGGTGGAGGGTTGACAACAGGCCTCCTCCAAGTAACCCTAGCAACCCCCTCTCTGGCACCTTGCCTACACTTTGACTATGGCCAGAGTAAACTGGCAATGAAACCACAGTAATCACAGTACCCTGATCAACTGTGTCACCCTAAACCCATCCACAATTTGAGGGCACACTGGAATCAGTGTGCATAGACACACTGACTATGTGTGAAGGAAAATACAGGGGATGTGTGAGTCACAACGTCAGTGTCACACTCAACCTTTGCACTGACCAGCTGTGCTTCCATCTGGCAATGATCATCATTAGACACTGCTAATACCGTGACATAAGGTGGTAGGAGTCCTACACTTCCACTCTCAGGATCTCCTTTGGTAATAAGCAACAAACACAGGAATTAAACTACTATTCCAATAAATGTAATCCAACATAGATGAACAAAATCTAACACTAGTCACACAATCTCAGATGGTGCAGCAATAAATTCACTCATTACACCCTCGTCAGGCATACAGATAATTATATATCTAAATAATGCTTACTAATAAGCAAATAAATGTTTGCTTACCACGTACAGATGTCTCCACACTTTGCATGGAGGATGGTCCTGGAAGTAATGAAGCAAGGAAAGGATGTCAAAGCATCTCAATGGATATAACACGCGGGGACAGTGAATACATGATGACCTATATGTCCTGCAAGAAATAGCTCTAACTCCAACTTGGCTGAAATGTCCACCCATATCCATGTGTATAACTTATCACTCGGTAGAGATAGAAAAAAAGTAGTATTGGAAGTAGTAGTCAAATTATATATTTTATTCTACAACCAAATATAAATGTTGCCATATATAAGCTTACCTGGAAGATGCTTCTGGGACACACTTGCCCTCCCAGCCAAATCAGCACCAACATTAAGCACTCAGTGCACAGTCTCCATTGAGCTGTCTGGATCTCTGACAGTAAACAATAACTCCTCACTTCTTGTCAGTGGGGGATTCATAGCAGAACCACCCCAATAGCCAACTCTTCTTGGACAACTGCAGCTGCTATCCTTTGGGCTGATGAAATCCTATCAGTAGTCAGATGTTGTGCCTGATCATAATTGTGGCTGCGACCACCAACTGCATTTATATCATTGACTTACTTGTTCTAAATCTCCTTTCCGGCAGCCATACTACCACAGCCGTTCTCAAGCAGAAAGGCTCCATGCCATCTCAGAGCCTGTATTATAACTTCATTCTCAGCATCACTGAAAGTTTTCATGGATTTCTGGGCTTGAGTGCCATAATCCTATGTGACATAAAACAGAAGGATAAAACAAATAAATGTCACATAAGTGCCCTTTGTCAACATTAAGCACTTGAAACACACTTTTCATTTAGTACAACAAAAGGTTGGGTGATTGTCCCAGCTCCCTTTCCCACACAAACAAAGGTTTGTACAAACCAAAGAATGCCGCATAAGTAATGTATATATGTTTTCCACAGAATTATCAGATGTCTGTACCTTTTCAGCAGAAAAGTCAGTTTATGAATGCCAGTTACTTTTCACTGTCCCCACCACTCCTGTGGAGGCTGGCCTATGCCATCTCAGGAGCATCACATCAGTGTCAGCGACAAGTACATTACATTTCTCAACAACAGCATAGGATACTGCAAAAGGAAATGTTAACAACATAATTGTGCTGAAAGTACAACCTGTCTATCTCACACATGTAAATGCCTGCCAAAACTGCCTATGCCTACAGTGACATATAAGAAGTGCATACAGATAAAAGTTCCAATTTCCGCTGGATGTATAAATATATTTGTAACATTTTACAAATAATACAAGCCCACCTTAGCAAAATTAAGCCTTCTCTGCAGATAAATCACCTTGAAAGGAATATCAATATTGTGTTTTGTCCAAATACCCAGGTGCCCTCACCTTCAAGTTCCCTAGCTGCATGGTTACCTTCTTATAGTGTAGATTCATCCCCCTGAAGAATGTGAAGATGCAGATGAGGTGTAAACTCATTAGAATTGCTAAATCTCAAACTTTTGACTTGTGTAGCAGATGTAAACATACTGCAAGGTTCTGCACCATTGTTAGTCACTAATGGCTTTCAACAGAGAATGATTAGTGTGAGTGAAGAAATACACAACAGCAATTTAGACAGCCTTCCTCGCAGTGGGTGTGTCAGCGAGGATACACTTTCAAAGTGTGGAACTAATGTCAGTGAGCTTTTAAATGAAGCAAATCACCACACATGTATAATAGTGTACCATAATACCAGACATTTCCTACCTTAGATGAAAAATGTTGTTCACTGTTATGTAATTTTATCATACCTCGAAAGGAAAATTATAGAAAATGCAGTAGACACTGCATTTCTGATATTAAATCAGCGATAAAGAAAGAATGATCAGAATACAAAAAGAAGACAGAGTTGCATTCCTGCAAACATATTCTGACATTATTTTGTGATTAAGCATTGCAGTAAATATGTTAGCCACACATGCATAGCCAGCGTTAGGCACCCGCAAAACCCGTGGCTGCGGGGAGCCCCTGATTACCTCCCTGCAAATGAGGGCCCCCATTCAGCAGCAGGTTGGTCTGACCAGCTTTGCTCTTCTTCGGCTCGACTCCTCGTGGATGTTCATATAGTCCAGCCCTGCCATCACTGCAAAAATTGGAACTGTGTTTCCGGTTTTTTTTTTTTTTGGATTCGCTGGCAAGCTGCACTCAATCATGTCCACTCGCTGAAACAAGGGATCTGATTGGCTGCAGCAGCCTGCAAACTAAGTCCTTGTTTTTTTTTTTATTTTTTAAAATTTACTGCGGTTTTGCAAATCTTACAGGTTTGGAACTGAAAATGTAAACAGGAGCGGAGCATTCACAAATTAGCAAGACACTCCTAGCAGCAGTCTACACACTATGACATCATTCACAAATTAGCAAGACACTCCTAGCAGCAGTCTACACACTATGACATCATTTTTTAGTTTGATTTGTTAAACCTGAGAAAGCCATGGACTATGCCGAAACCTTCTGTCTCTAGAATCTAGATATTTTGATGAACGAACATGAGTCAGTATTATTTGACAGTGGTATTGCAAAATAACAATGAGTATGTGACAATCCCTTTCGATGTGAAATTGAGAGGAACTTTAAGATTCTAAATGAGGAATGCATCTCATAGTGAGGTATACTCTTGAGGTATGCAGTTCTCCTAAATTTGATTATACTATTTGAGGTTTTTTTTTTGGGGGGGGTTGAGGGGATGAGTGCCAAATTCTCCGAGTTCCTGACAACCTAGCTAAAAAAATGTCTGTAAAACCATCATGGTTATATGGTGCCCATATAAGTAGATGTCAAAACGTATTACTTGCATATTGCTATTAGATATCCTATAACCACACAATGATAATATTTTTGGATTTATATGTCTGAGGAGGCACTATGAGATTGGGCAGTGAGACAGCTGATTGACAAAATACTGGGTTATGCATGTCATTTTCACGTTTTTAACAGACATTTTTCCTTAATGTACTTTAAAAATACTCACACAAAAACAAGTGTCCTAAACTGTCTTCAAGCCATCCGCAAAGAGTATTTAGAGACAAAAATACTGTGTATGCACAAGTCAGTAGGTCACACTAAAAACTTGATGGATAGTAGAACAGCTTTGATGTTTCAATTTTACTTGAGACAATCACAGAATCTTGTTTAAGCAAGATAAACACCTTCTATCATTTATACCATTTATAAAAATACTAGTTTTTTAATCAGTCTTTACCAAAGCAGTCCAAAATGAATACACCACTTCAAACTGAAACTGCCTACATACAGAATTTGCTAACATTGCATTAGGCAAACAGTTTCAAGAAAAACACATACTATATACTCTTGTGTTATGACCGTAACACTGCAAGCACCTTCATACTATTACAATAAATGCCAGTTAATGTACTTGCAATGCAATAAAAAGAATCTATGATTGTGTGCTGAGGCATATCTGAATATATCCCGCGATACAAATTTAATTGTTTGTTTTATTTATTAAATCAAGCCTTATGACAAAAAGGACAAAGAGAATCCAAACAACTAGTAGATGAATATATGTAAGAAAAACTAGTATGTCCTGTCTGTAGCATTGCAGAATGAATAATCAGAATAACTTGACAGAAATTTCTAAATTATGCAGTATCTCCTGGTTAATGTTTAAGAACAGATATAATGACAGTAAGAAATGCAGACACAGATGTAGAATATCTCTGTTCTATTTCGTATACTATGACTTCCTCTCTCACCTACTGAATGACTGCCTGACTCATCACTCACTCACCGTTCCCTTTACATCTTCTGAAATAGCAGTCAGAAGCCATGTAGCTGAAACACGTAATCCATGACTATGTACAAAAGATGAAAAAAAGATATATTTTTTTATTTTTTCTTGAATTACTGCACTTTTATTTTATTTTATTTTATTTATTTATTATGTTATCCCTGAATGCCGTCATGGAGGCAGACATCCAGATGAGACCTGTTTTCTTTGCAAAGGTAAATCTGCCCTGTAATATATTGAGAGCACAGATTGTAAGGTAAAGGTGCTCATCCATATGTTGTCAAACTATACTTTCATTTACTTATAATTGAATACCTGAAACATATAGCCAAGTATGCAGATTAAGTATCATTGAACAGTCTGCACTGAGTTTTACAAATGTTTTTCCTATTCACATATTACACATTCTTGAAAGAAGTTTTCAAAGGTGTCAACAAATTACTGAGGTAAAAAAAAAGACTTTACAAAGAGCAGTTTTCTAAGTTTTGCTTCTTGGCCAAGTTACTCCTCTTGTCTCCTCTCCTTCAGTGAACCAGAGTCCCACATTTCCAGCTTGGCTACATTGGGATAGGTTTCTGACCTAGAGACTCCCCATACTCTGGAATAGACTGCCCATACATGTCAAGCTGAGTGCCTCTTTGGCCCTCTTCAAAAGGAACCTTGACAATTGGATGGGAGATAGGAAATTCACCCTGGGGATCACGTCAGTCACCCTGCTAGACAGGGGACCAGGGAAATAAATATTCTGGGAAGAAATAGCCAGGGAATTGTTATGGCTAGTCTTGTATAGGCCCTAGGGTCGATAGCGTAGTACCAACCTATGAACCTATGCATGGCAATAGATATCAAACAAATCACTTAGCCTGGTGTTCCACAGAAACTGTGCCCTCATGTGGCTCTTTACTCCTGCCTTCTGAGTAACACTTTCCCAGGAATTAATAGTAACAAAAAATACATGTGTCTAGCAAGAGTTTAGGCATTCTAACCATTTTTTAAATGTACACTGAGAAATGCATTCTGGTTGCACACATGGTTATCTTTGCATAGTAATCCTGTTATAGCTTGACCTGAGCTATATTATTTCATGTAGAATGGATGCGTTTGTTTTTAGCAATGATCTCTCAAGTCACTGATGTGAATTTCAATGAAAGGCTATATGATGATACAGACTGATGGTGGCTGAGCTTCACTGATTTTGACTATGGTATGGGTCAATGAAGCACAGAAGTAACATTCCTGCGCTTCGCTCATTGGCATACAGTGCTAACATGTGCACTTATTTCATGTCTTCACCAGCTGACTTATATGTGTTCTCCTCTGCTACTGCATGGTAGTTTGGGTGGGTACTGGATGCTAATATATATATATATATATATATATATATATATATATATATATATATATATATATATATATATATATACAGGCTTGAAACTATAAGGCACAGAGGTAAGAGACTTATGCTGACAAATCATCTTTGCAGACAGTACTCTATGTGTCAGTGAAACAGAACAACAACACTATAACACTTGTAACCTTATAAAATATTTGCAAATCAATCACACACTACACTAAATGTACCTTCAGCAATTAAGTCCTTGTTTCACTCAAGAGCACAAGACTTACTGTAGTGATGTCACTTGTACCATCATGAATTTGATTACAACTCAAACATACAGATCTACAGAAGCAAACTGGTACTATTATGAAAAGCAGTGATCCCAATATTAAGTCTATTACTTAGGATGAGGCTGTGATGAAAAAGTGACAAAGACTTATACAATAGAAACTGGAAAGGACATTAGGGTAGAGAACCAGGCTATGTTCCTGTGGAAAATAGAGCAGCAACAGTTATTCCTCCCCACAAAGGTGGCCTAGCAACAGACTTGGGGAATTATAGACCCATAAGCCTGACCATCCTCATCTGCAAGGCCATGGAACGTATCATTATGGACCTCATAAATAAAGACATAGGTGACTTCAAAACCCATGATCCAACCCAATTTGGCTTCGTAAAGGGCAGATTCCACATGTTAAATCCGATGGATTTCTTCAAAAATGTGACCAGGGCCATTGACGAGGGCAAATCTGTGCACACAGCATACTTTGACTTTGTAAGGGCTTTCAACACAATCCCACACTCAGGCACTACCGATAAATTTATCAAACTGAATGTAAACCCCTTTGCTGTTAAGACTGGTTGCCAACTGCCTCACACACTGAGCACACACTATCAAAGTGGGTGACTTCACATCAGTCAGCAGACCTGTCATCAGCGGGGTGCCACAGGGGTCAGTGCTGGGCCCCTACTATTTGCATGCACTTTTCTCACAATCACGCATCAGGCATGTATGCAGGTGGCTGCCTTTGGGGGTTAGGGTTGAGGAGTGAGGAGGCATGCTATGTATATGTATTGCAGCAATCACTTGAAATACATGACTGTGCCCATTTGAACCTTTGCTTTCATCCCAATCTAACACCAGAGGGATGCATAGGGAGTGACTGTGTTTTTTAGGGGATTAGGGAGGCAGGCAGTATTCCAAGACAGGACTGTGTATTCTCACAACAAACTGGCTTGTTAGTTTATTGTGAGCTACAATTTTGTCAGCTTTGAACATTAAGCCATGGGTATAATTTATGTCTTCATTGAAATAAAAAAAGTAAGACTGCAATTCTTTTTCTCACTCATGAATTTTTTTGGGTTACTGTTGGATTAAATGTTTAGAAAATGCTTTAAAATGCATTCTAAAGCATCTATAACTCCATATGGCTTCTGGGAGAGTGGCTTAATTGAGTTATTTCCTAAATGGCTATCACTGTGCTGTCTTGGTCAGGAAAGGTATGTTGAAAGGATGTAAAGAAAATTAAAGCTGAACAGCAGCATCGCATTTCTTTCTTTAATCATAATTTTTGTTCAAGCTGTCATTGGATGAAAAAGTTGTGCAAAAAGAAAAAAATAGACCTAAAAGCACTTCAGAGCATATATAAAGTCATAGCTTCTTGAAAAAGCTGAAGAAAAAAAGTAAAATATGAGAAATGGAAGAAAAAAGTAACTTGCATGGTGTGGGGAACCCAAGATGGGGAGAACAAAGGGGAGTACTGGAGGATGTATGTGTGTTTTGGGGGGCTGAAACAGTAGGCAGTGCCGTAGGGCACCATTTCACCTAAGTCCAGCAGTGTACAGAGTTGTTCTAATGTATCCTTGTTACATCCAAATGACAATAACTGTGACTGTCCCTTTGTGAGAAGGGCCAACATACTGTGGTACATAAACTTGTAATGTAAGAGCATTGTAGGTATAAACCAAACTGTGTGTACTACTCCTAAAAGTTTGCAGTATGAGCTAAAAGGATGGCTAGGAAGTCTGGTAGTGACAGGGTGATACTTATAAAAGAAGTGCTCAGGGGGCCCCCAACTTGACATTTGCTGGGGGCCCCCAAAATGCTAACACCGGCCCTGCACACATGTACAACCAAATGAGAATGTCCAAGTATATGAACTGTTAATACTGGTGATGAAATGTGAATTACTTCTTTGCACATGATTTGATTGGTTTTGCAAAGCTGTATCTATGGCACAGAAACAGAAGACATTCCAACTGTGTTTTTATAATTTCATTAGACAAATGGTTCAAATCCAGAGCTGTTTAACTATTTACTGTTTGTTTAACATTTCTTGGCTTTGCCATGTGTGTGGCACATGGCATAGAACAACCATAGTGAAATGCATGCAGATTTAAAATTTCCTTTCAGTTGCCTTAAGAAGAGCAAACACCCTTATAGGCATTGTGCAGCAGTCAGCAACTCAGATGGTAATGACTGCAGAAATCACATCTGTGACCTGACTGTGTGTGTGTAGCACAGGGTGTAAATACATTGAGACAGATAGCCTTGGTAAGGTGTGGCTCAAGGTTAACAGTAGTTATTTTTCTGATAAGGATCATAATGAGTATTAAAATGAGTATATGTTCACTATTGCCTGTTAAATTTGTGTGTTGCTTAACTGTGCACAGACATGGTTCACTACTTAGGAAAAAAGTGAAACATTTTATTTGATTTGTCTTCCTTCGCACAAAGTGGCTAAGTGGCAATGCCCACCAGTAAGCACTCTGGATAGTACTGAGTGAGAAAATACAACTGCCGCCTAGTTTTTCCTCTGGCACCAGATGTAAGTTCATGACCTGAATACAGATGAGCTAGGGTTTTAATTCACCCCACATCACTTTTTTATTGTGTTTCCTACTATATTTTTTAACAAAACGTAGAATATAAAAATAATTCTACATACCAGTATGAAGGTTGATTGAGCATACACATGGTTATATCTATTATATGTGTAACTCCTGTATCATGAAAGTGATGATTATATAATTATAAATGCATTTTCATAGTTTATCGACAATCATCTACACACCTCTCATAACACAAGTGTAAGTGTAAGAAAAAGTGTATTGTTTGGCCTGGACCAGAACTCAAAAATCTGCTCTGAACGTAACAAAAGTATATGCATTTGCAGTGTATTGTCACACATTACTCCTGCATCACACCTGAGTATGCATAAACCAGGACCTTGTCATGTCACCACATACAGGCTTAACTGAAATATAAAACCACTCACTCTTTAAAGTGTATAATTGCAATGACCATGGTCGGCAAACACTTTTTCTGTGGCAATGAGGAAAAATCAGCTATGTAGAAAGGAATGGATACCCTTCTTTACATAGGACTGAATACCATATTGTGCAAATTACTTTTAACAGTGTGTAAGGCCCTAAAAATATGTCTGAAGTCATCCTATTGATCCTTCCTGAATCATGTCTTAAAAGCCATTTAGCATATCAGTGTTGACCATTGGACAAAGTGTTGTCAGGTATAGCAGCACACATGCCACAAATTAATGCCAAATGTTACATTATACTTCCTGTTTTATACAATCCCTTCCACTGTATTTGGTGATGTTTCTCTCTACAAAATATCACACAAATGCAGTTAGCATGGTTGTACAGGTTTATGCATTGGTCACAAAAGGTGATATCATAAATTGGCAGAAAAATACTTGTACTGCTGTTAGTGGACCTGTGCAGACAAGATGTGCCAAATTCAGGGTGCAAAGCTGGGGTGTGGTGGAGTCCAAAACATTTTTTGCACTCCTCATAAAGTGTTACAGCTGTAGGCTGCTGCAGATGGACCATACTGAGTCTGAATATAAAGCGGAGGCTTGGTGCAATCTAGCCAAGGCTGTCTCCAGTGCGACTGGCATACCACACACTGGGGAGAAACAGATGATTGGAGGAGTGACTAACATAACTGTGGACTCACATACCATTCTGAAATTGTTTCCAGACTGATAGTTATAAGAACATACACTAAAACTCATGCTGACCGCTGTGACATTTAAACAGCTCAAGCAAGCACAACTCAACCAGTCTATGGATGAGTTTAGAATTTCTGACATACTACAGCTGTGTCAATTTTACTGATATACACATGTGCTATGTTGAGGAGTGAATGTGCAGTAGCCCTACAAAAGTGCATTCCAATCTCTGATTTCAGGTAATATATAGATGACCACTGTTATAATGTGTAGTCTGACAGTGCGAACATTAGACTTGTGCTGTGGCACTAGTATTAAGTACTGTGTTCTCCATCTTGTGGAACTGGGTTAGTAGGTCTTCTAATCTCACAACAGTCATTTATCAATCAGGAAACAACTTTTGAGCAACATGTGAGTACACAGCTATGTGAGCCACTCCTACCAACATCTTCTTCTCACCATACACTGATGATGTCATCCTCTATAAAGTGCACTCTGACACTGTTAAAGTTAGTCTTTTGTTGTGGTGCTAGCATTAAGCAGTGTGTTCTCCAGTTTGAATAACTAGATAGGTAAGGATTTTAATTACACAGCAGTCATCATGGGTGTTGGTGTATGTTGTTGCAACTATCAGTCTGGAAACAATATTAGAATTTCATGAGAGTCCACAACTATGTCAGTCACTCTTCCAAACATCATCTTCTCGACAAACAATGATGATGTGATCCCCTAAAAAGTACACTCTGGTAGTATTGCACTCAGACTTCTGTGTTTGCATGAGCATTAGCAACTGTGTTTTCTAGCTTGGGTAGCTACATAGGTAGGGGTTCAATCTCACAGCAGACAATGTGTGTGTGTGTGTGTGTGTGTGTGTGTGTGTGTGTGTGTGTGTGTGTGTGTGTGTGTGTGTGTGTGCTCATACAAATATGAGTGTAGAGACAATTTTACACAGAGATGTGACTCCACATCTATATCAGACAGTCCTCCCAACATCTTTTTCTCAGTATACAGTGATGCTGTAATCCTCTATAAAGTGCACTGTGACAGTGTTAAAGTCAGATATCTGTGGTGGTACTAGTTTTACATTGAAGGGAATCCAGCTTGTATCCCTACACAGGTTTAATGTTCACATCTGTTCTCAGTCAACTGTTTTGTGTGTGTGTGTGTGTGTGTGTGTGTGTGTGTGTGTGTGTGTGTGTGTGTGTGTGTGTGTGTGTGTGTGTGTGTGTGTGGTTGGTGGTATATTAAAGTCATTATATGAACTTTTAAATATATTTTCATTTCAATCCCACTCAGGAAAACCTTTAACATACCCCCATAAATCCAACATCTCCTTTTTCCCTCTCTCCACATAAAATCCTTTTTGCAGAAAACTGGAGGATATCATCATCTCAAAGATGCATACACACATCATGAACCAGCGTCCTTTCATGAGCCTTTGCAAGCCATCTACTGACCGCTGGATGTGTGATTGCTAATTCTGTAGTCAAGTGGTGCAAGTGGTAGTATGTAATACAGTCAAACAAATACACACATATGAATGTACCCCTGCAGTCTTCCATCATCTAGATATAGCGATTTTGATTTAAAGGCTATAATAATAGCTAGGATTTTATGTGATGTTGGATGTTAGCCTACTAATGTCCTATGGACCTAGAAACATTGTACATGTCAATGTTGCTGTCACCCACACATATATGTTGAAGTGTGGATGTACGGAAGCCCTACAACAGTGTATTCCAATCTGTGATTTGAGGTAATGTATTGATGGCTACTGCTGCCATTTGATTACTTGTTCCTTCCATAACAGCTGTAGTAATATGGCTCCTGAGGACTGTTAACATGGGATTATGCTATATATATATATATATATATATATATATATATGTGTGTATATATATATATATATATATATATATATATATATATGGTTGCTTTAGTAAGGCATGTGTTTTTGTAGTGGAGTATATCAACATTCTACACAGCTCTCATTCAACAATAGCAGTGGTAATTGCAGTATGTGACAGGTGCGCATGTGTATACCTACCATCTTAAAATGCTATGTGACATACAGCAATATTACATCATACTGATGACATGGGCACATACACCTTATTTCATCTACATATTGTAATGCTATTATATACATAAACATATAGCAAGTTCAAATTCACTTACAACCTTGGGGAATTCAATGGATGCAAAATTGTGTTGCTGTTCACAAGGATTATTCAGGTGTTGCCCTGCAGCATTGTGTGATTGTCAGCATTTGTGTCATTAACTGCTTTGCATTAACAACATCCACCTCATTTGTAATGCATCCATATGTGGTATCAATGCCCTCAAACACACCTTTCCAAAGATAATCTTATAGGCACATGATGTGCAAGTGATGTGATGATTTAAAATAGAGGGAGTTGCACAGTTGTGTTAACAGTTCCATTGTGTGGCATGTGGTGCATACCCAACATTGTATTTGGAGGTGTTGTCACAAATCATATTTTAACTAAGTATAAAATCTTAAGGAGAATACACAGCTATGCATAGAGATGGTTGTGGATGGCACCGCACATACTCAACTTGAAGGCAATAGACAACCCGCTGGCTGACAGATTTGGTTCAAACTTCTCCCTGTAACTGCTGGTTGTCACCCTAAAATATACATGCAAGCATTTGCCAGCTTCTTTTCTCAAGAGAGCAGCTCAACTGTGCACACTCTTAGGCTAAAAACATGGTATCAATGGTCCCTGACAAGATCTCAGGTTGACTTTTCAGTAACTTAAAGCCTGACACAGTAGACACTGTTAGATCCCTACTTAACCATAGCTTCCAGATAAGCTAGGTGGACAGCAAGCAGTCATCTGTCTGAACAAGGAGGGACCATCACCTGACACATGGAATTATAGATACATAAGCCTGACTAGCCTCATCTGCAAGGCAACGGAAAAAAAATATTATGAACCTTATCAACAAAAACATAGGTAATTTCCCAACTTTGTACCAAACCCATTTTTCATTTTTAAGGCTAGATCATGTCTGTTATATTGCATTGACTTTTTCCAAAGGTCACCAAGGCCATGGCTTAGGGAAAGACTGTGCATCCCACCTAACTTGTCATTTGACACAATTACACATTCAGGTATTACAGAGAGAAGTTCTAAACTTGACATAAACCCCTCTGTCATAAGTGGGTAGCGAAATGGCTCACTAAGAGGACATATATCGTCAAAGTATATGAATTCACATCTAGCAAGAGGTCAGTACCACATGGTTCTGTAATAGGCTTTTTCCTGTTCAATATTTAATTCCCAGAAGTCAAAGCAAACTTATTCAGCCTTTGACTGACTAACTTTGTGAATGACTGCAAATTGTGGGCAATCCTTGAATCCACTAATGCTACTGATATAGTGCAGAAAGTATTAAAGCACACAAATGATTGATGCCAGAGCCATGGAGACACACTAAATGGACAATAAAGCATAATTATTCCCTTGTGGAAAGCAAATACCCAAACTAATTACAATATAGACCACACCACCTATGAACAGACCCAGTGTTAAGTGATCTGTGCACTCAGGAAGATAGTAATCAGAAGTTTGACCACCTTATGTCCACAGTGGTGACAAATAGCTTGTATATGGCACAACTCATAAGTATGGGCATGGCATCCAGATCAAAGAAGTTATAATTCCATTGTGCACAGACCTCGTTACACCAGTATTTGAATACAATCCACCCTTTTGCATGTACCACAACACCCCCCCAGAATTTTTGTACAAAAAAGACACAGGATGTAAAAAACAAGCCCTGTGTTGAAAGATTGAAAGTCCTAGCACTGTATTCTGTCCCTTACAGACTAAGAGTCGATCTGTGTCTGGCCTACAGAGCAGTCTCCAATCCAGTCCTGATGTAAATGTTACACATTGGTAAAGCAAACTGCATGAGAGTCATTCGTTCCTAGGATGTTAACCTAGCCTCTGACATAATAAATCATGTTGGAGGAATAGATACATCCTTAGACATTACCCATTCTCTGAAACAAGCTTCCCATTCATGTAAAGCCAGAGCCTTTCCTGACCCTCTCCAAGTGCAACCTAGATCAATGGATGGTTAATCATAATTGTACTCCTGGTACTTGAGCCCATGTCCCAAATGGATAGAGGCAGTCAGTCTTAGATAACCAAACATAAGCTCATAGCTGTGTGAACGTTGTTCATTTATCTACTGAAAATTGTGAAACTTATGTTAAATATGTCTAGGCTGTTATGGGATATTGGAATATTAGCCTGGTTCTCTCCTATAAACCTATGAAGTCCAGCTGTATCCTAGGTACAGATATAGTGTAACTGTACAGCATCCCAGACATACCACTATATCACATCAGTATTACCACTTGATAATTTGTATGAACACATAGGCACACATTTCAGGATTTCATGGCAGTATAAAAGTTTCCATGGTGGTATCATGGTGACAGTGATCATGTGGCACATGGATTGAGTTGACATGTGCTGACAGAAAGTGTGCTCCATGTATTGTCTGGTATGTGAACAGTATCATAGGTTCATAGGTGCATAGGTTGGTACTAGGCTATCAGCCCTAGGGCCTATACAAGCCTAGCTATAACAATTCCCTGGATATTTCTTCCCACAATATTTACTTCCCTAGACCCCTGTCTAGCAGGGCGACTGACATGATCACCAGGGTGAATTTTCTCTCTCCCATCCAATTGTCAAGGTTCCTTTCAAAGAGGGCCAAGGAGGCACTCTGCTTGACATGTATGGGTAGTCTGTTCCAGAGTATGGGGAGTCTCTGGGTCAGGAACCTATCCCTCCAGCATGTTTTGTTCATTGTGATGACAAGGTTTAGATCCCTGGAGCATGTGGCTCTGAGGGATTGGGATTTCTTTAAGTGGAGCATGTCCTACAGCTCAGGGTTTGACATGGCCTTGTATGCTAAGCAGAGATTGTCTCTGAGTAGATGATATGCCACAGAATATAGCTGGAGTTTCACAGTGCCAACTTCCTCATTCATTGTTGCTCAGCTTTGCATGGCTGTAGTCTCTGTACACATGGACATAGTTGATGCATTGCATCTGTTTCACATACGGCTTTACCATTCATGCTAATGGATCACTTCTTAATTCACACATCAGTTGCAGTTGCATCAGACAATATCTATTGCTATTACATATGGCTGATTCCTGCAATACACAGCTGTGTGTAGAGTGTCCATTCATAACAGTGTGTTGTTTGTAAGTGTTGTTATCCATATGGCCTATACCTATGTCAGCCACGGATGCTTTAGTCAGGTGTATCACATTTGGCAGAGTGAGTTCGCACACATCTTGTCAGCCATACAGAACTATTCTCTGGGATACATACCCATTAGGATTTGACAGTGCAGACTTCCCTTCATGGTGTTCTTCTAGATGCTTGTGTGGTACATTTTCCTGTATTGCAACCAGTAAATACACAGCTCATTGACAAGATTGTTGGCATGGGTTTAATTCTTACAGGTGTGACTTGTGGCTTATGTGCCATGCCAACCTCTCAACTGGCCAGGACAGTACATGATTTAAACTCCAGGTTTAATAGTCTCACTCTTAACCACTCCAAAAATAGGTCATTTTTGGGAAGGGGTGGTAAATTACCCTTACTGAATACAGACAATCATTACTGTTGTACACAACTGTTCCTGCAGAACATGCATAATAACTTAAACTCACATATTTTGTCAATGTCCCAGATTAATGGTGTTAATATTTTAAAATTGCCCCTGATTGTACCTGCTTCTGTCTACAGTTGTCCATGAGTCTGTTGTTATGCGTCAATAATTCTTTGAGAGGTATGTTGACATTTCAGTCATAGTCAAGCAAGTAATTTTGCAGATATTCACTACATGCACATACCCCCTATTGTGTATACCATCATTGCTAAATGTCCTCTCCAGTGAGCATGACATATTAATCATGCACTCTTTCTCTTTATTCATTCCTATCATACATGTTTGTGCCTATTTTCATGAGCACACTTACCCTGCCGAATGTATGTTTCCTTGTATTTTCCCTTCCCATTTAACCCACACCTTCATTATTTTCATATTAATTTTTTTATTGTGCACTGCACTGAGTAAACATTTCTTTACTGTGTTATTACTGATGGTATTGCAGTATTTTTACTCCTGGTAGTCATTGTGGCTGTCCATGCAATCTCACCGAGCAAGATTGCTCGTAAGCACACTTGAGTGCATCCTCTTTTGTGAGCTTGTGCTGCTCTGCACAGTTTCCTGGCTGGTAAGACTGCTGCTGGCAATGAAACTGTTCTTAAATTAAAATAAGAGCAATGAGCAGCTTGAATATGTGATTGGTGCTGCTGTTCATCGTGCAAACTCGTCAACTCCATGTAGGCTTCGCGTGAAGCCTAGATGGAGTTTATTGAATCCCCATTACAATGTCCTTGAGTTTAGGAGTTTGATGATAACTTTATGATCATGGAACCAGCTGTAACTTAAGGAAAAGTCAATATGTGTCAGCACTTCGTTATGATATGCGATGGTTAGGATGAACCTATAATGTTACTGAGGTTCATTGTCAGAGCTGTGAATAGTCATAAAGGATCTTCTTTTCAATACTCTAAAATAAATCAGAGGAAAAGTTCACAAGCTTAGACAAATTGTTTAGGACAATGCATGTATATTATCAGTCAATGGAAAATATAAAAGCAGTCTGATAGTCAATATGGCTTTATTTGCTTCTGTAAATTTATTATAAAAAGACTTTAAAGGGTTGCCTTTGAGAGTTCTTAAATTTTTTTAAATGCATCTGCATAATTAAAGAAAAGGTTATATAAAATATGAGCAAGCAGGAGTCTTGGATGCAGTAATAATGAGCTGTGTGCTTTCATTCTTTAACTAAAAACACAACTTAATCAACTCAGCTTCTCAAATGTTCTTTTTCATTTGTCCCTGAGAAAATGTTCCAGTTGTCAAGTATTACAAAAACAACTACTGCTGCCAATCTATTTACTAAAAAAATAAGTACTGCTATGAATTTATTTCCGATAAGGTCATTTTAACTTGCATGCCAAGATAAAAAACATATATTGCCAATCTGACTCAATAAACATCATCACCATCCTTGTAACACCTAAAGAAAGCAAGAACAAAATTAAAGAGATAATAAATAGTTGTTTCTTATTTAGTGCTGATAGCTGTGACAATCCTGCAGCATTTCCTCAGACACACACACACACACACACACACACACACACACACACACACACACACACACACACACACACACACACACGCGCACACACAGACACACACACACACACACGCACACACGCACACACACACACATACACACACACACACACACACACACACACACACACACACACACTAGATGATGAGGGGTCATCCAAAAACTAAGTTTGTCTCAAAAATTCACTATATAACAGAAGTTCACTCTTTAAGGCACATCCTGATCATTATTAGCTTAGAAGGAAACACTCATACCTTGTTGACTGACAAATGCACGTGTCACTTTCCTTTGCAAATAAATAGGTTAAAGCAACATGTGAGTCATTTGTGATAAAAAAACAGCAAATGTCACACTTGTGATATTGTACTTTCTCAAAATTTTTTGTGGAATGGATAACAAGTGTCACGTAGTTATTCTGTAATAACATTGTATGAATATAATTTATGATACACTGCATTATTTGTGATACCCTGAATGAGGTGATGTAGTGGACATATTTTTCTTTCTCTTCTGCAGGATCTACAACCTGCACAGGGGTGATGGCTGAAAATATGAAATTTGATGGCGATATTTTTATCAGCTTCAAGACACCTGATGCTTTGTTCTGTCAGTTAATGTGCACTTACAATCCTTTCTGTCAGTTCTTTACTTACTTTACTAAATTCTGGAATAGTTCCAGCAGGTATGTATGACTAGAAAGCTATTTATAGTTATAAAATTGTGTCCTAGACTGTGAGAGATGTTAGAATCCCTGAGTCTTTTTGCTCTTGTGAAATATGTACATATTCATTGTCATATAAATGCTACAGTTTTGTTGTAAGACATAACATGCAAAAATTCATCTCAGACTTGCTTGCTAATTTGTTTGGTGTGCAGCACATAGCTAACTTGTTGTCTCATAGAACCCAGGGAGTCAGTCACATGTGCCATTTCTTTTTTTTTTTTTTTCACAAATATTTTTTTATTTTATAATATAAACCATGCATACATGTAGTGGTACAAACAATGAGAAAAAACAAATATTACATATAGAGTGGCTTACATCATTGTTCGGAGGAAAAAAATAAACATGAAAGTCTAATATGTTAAACGGAGGAAAGGAGTAGTATATATTGAGGTATGCATAGTACCCTAACTAACAACAACAACCTAAAAAAAGCCAATATTTACAAAGCTACCATAACAGAATTTACACAGTGTCACTAGTTATAGGACTAAATATTAGCATCCTCACTTGAAACTTGCATTATGATATACAGACTCTTCAGACAAGGATAAAAAGGAATAACAAAAAAGTATGTAAAGTAAATTGATACACTCATCATAATTTAATCACATAGAATTACTTCAAACAGGCTTTTCCAAAGTTTATTGAAGTAAACTCTTTTCTTAGGTCCATTTATGATGAACTTCTGGGCAGAAATATATTTGATAGCCATATCTTTAAATCCCCTCCAACATAATTTGGTACGATCTAACCAATTATAGGTGATGTAAAGTTTTATGAGAGAACACAGCGTTATTAGAATATGAAGATGTAATTTAGGTGGACTAGGAGGGGGAATGTTTAGGATAGCCGTTTCCCATGAGAGGGTAGAATTGTAGTAACCCATTTTTTTGAGACGCACTTTGAGGGAGCACCATAATTTATGGGAGTTATTGCAGTGCCACATAATATGTAGTAAGTCAGCTCTCACGCCAGGACAGCATGTACAAAAAGGAGAGCTATTGGAATTAAATTGGTTAATTTTTACAGGGGTAAAATAGGAGTTGTTATTTAACATCAATTGAGTGTATAAAAGTTTTTTGAAGGGTGATAGTTCTATACTAGTTTTTATGGCTAGTAATTTTTGGTCCTCTGTAATGAGAGAGTTTTGGTTATCCCAGTATTTGGAGAAAAGACATTTTCCTTCATGAAGTAAAGGAAATAATAATTTGTATGACGTGGAGATTGTTTTATTTTTGTTAGAGACTGTGGTAATGATTAAGTTTAGTTTATCAATTACCTGTGATTCAGGGAAAGAGTTACTAAATTGCGTTAAAAGTTCTCTAAGTTGACGGAGAATAACCGTATACTTGTTGTTGACCTTAAGGGTTAGTCGTAACTCAGCAAGCGACAGATATCTATGTTTGATAATATCCCAAACTCCAAGGTCTTTAATGAGAGGAAATTCAGTAAGATCTATCATCTTGTTGTTGATTTTAAGGTTTGGATTAAGGTGTAATGGTTGGAGAAGAGGAAGAATAAGTTGCAGATTAATGTCCTTGATCAACTTTTGAAAAAGTTTTATTTTGAATTTCAATATGGGGAATAATTTTAATCTATTTAGAGAAGTGTGTGAAAGAAAAGGAATAGCCTTAGGATTAATTTTATTAGTGAGAATATGTCTGTGCCAAATCTTTAACCACGCTGGATAGTGGGCTTGAGCTTTGCTATTCACACTAGCAATGGACCATAGTTTATTAGAGCATATAATCATGTAATAAAGAAGGAAATTTGGAAGGCCCACCCCACCTTTCTCCTTAGGTAGACTTAATTTGGAGAAGGAGATCCTAACATTCTTAGGAAACCAAAGAAATTTTACTATAGTTTTATCAAACTGAGAAAAAAGATTGTTTGATATAATTACATTTGTCGCACTAAATTGATAAAGGAGTCTGGGTAAGATGTTCATTTTCACAAAACATGTGCCATTTCTGAAAGTAAAAAAGTTGCCAGTGTTATACCACAGGGCTGAGTGTTGGGCGCTCTCCTATTTGGTACCTGTTTCTCAGACATTCAGGCCAGCACTCTTGTCTATGGTTAATTAAGTTTGCAGAGGAATGTGAATTGGGTAAATATAATAGGAGTTAATATAATAAAGTAAACCTTTTCATTTAAGGTTTTTGATTCCAATTGTGTTAGTTTCTAACATTTTTACTATTATTTTGGATGAAAAACGGGGGTTTTAAAATGTTTACTGACTCACAATTGGTCCAGCATGGGTAAGAACATCTTTGGTCCCAAATTAAATGTATTTCCCTTATAGAGATGACACACCCCTCCAAACAAACACTGTTGTAATCACTCTAGGCAGTCTTTTTGATTACTCCTTATTGTTTGAACATCATGCCTCTGCAGTAGCTCAGAAAGCCTTTCATCTGGCTCATCAAGTTTGCAAAGGCATCCCAACTAGATCCAGAGAAGTCTTAATTCCCCTTTACTTGTATCCCATCAGATTCATTATTGAATAAAATGCACCGTTTGGCATATATTTTTCTAATCATATCACTCAACTTGGGAGACCTATATTCATAAATAAAGAGATCAGTGGCCTTAAAAAAATATACTTATAAGGAGAGACTGGCACCTCCTTCTCTGTACCCTGTCTGATACAGATTCATACGTAAAAATTTTTATCTAGGTTTTAGAGCCATAAATGATTCAACCATCATTAACCAAGGACATCCCAAATATAGAATATTCTTTCCCTGAAATCAGGAGGATACACAATGATTTCTGCAACACAGTCTTTGTCTATACTACACTAATCTCTGTTTACAGATATAACATTCTATCTTGTTTTTAAAACAGTTTTATATACATTCTGTGCTGTTTTTTAAAAAAATCAGTAGTAACCTGTGGGGCAGACGATGTTTTAATGGGCTGCTTTCCTTTTGCCTGTGGCAGACTACATTATTCTACCTGTGTGTCCCGTTTTCTGGATTGTAACACGTTATTTTACGTTCTTTGTTGATTCTAAATTTCACCGTCTACAGTACATAATCAGTCACGACAACATGCTTGCCCCGTGTACTTCATTTGTTATATAGGTTTATAGGTTGGTACTGGGCTATCTGCCCAAAGGCATATATTAGCCCAGCCACGTTGTGCAGTATTCACCGCCCCTTTAGTAGTTCCCTAGACCCTTGTACTAGCAGCTAGTACCCTTGGCCCCTATCTAGTAGTGCTGTTGTTGTGATTCCCCGGTGTGAACTTTCTGTTACCCATCCACTCATCAAGGTTCCCTGTTTGTCTAATATATTAGGGTTAAATAGTGTCATGTGCTAATCTAGGTTTTGAACTCTTTAATTCTCATGCGCTGCTTATGTTCTGTTGTCACCTGTGGATATTTCATTTTCTCCCAATAACTACCTTATGAAAGTATGTCAGTCCAATGATGTACAATATGAAATTAGTTAACTAAGTAAAACAAATGTTATGACTCTCTCTATATATTTGTTTATATATATATTTATAAATGTTTATTTCACTAAATGTCGCTATTTGTTTATTTATCAATTTACTTATTTTTATTTCAGGTTATATAGAAATACAGATATAGATTATACTAATAAAAGAGTATGCTTATGCATAATATACACACACACACACACACACACATATATATATATATATACATATATATATATATACATATATATATATATATATATATATATATATATATACACAGATAGGCAGATATAGACATAGATATAAAGAGAGACAGAGATAGACTTTGTATATCTATCTATATACATAAATGTTATATATATATATATATATATATATATATATATATATAGATATATAGATGGAGAGAGAGAGAGAGAGAGAGAGGGAGAGGGAGAGAGAAAGAGAGAGCTGCATGCATCTGATTACTGTTAAAAATGCAGATGCTTATACTGCAGAAGCCAAAAGACTGGCAGTTCATAATGTCAACACATCAAAGTATTGACATTCAGAATACCACTAAAAACAACCAAATTCACAGGAAACTGACTGCAAAACATAAACACTCTGCTTTTCTGATCATTTTACACTAAACACGATAAAATAAAGCAAACAAAAACTCCTAAACCACAACAATACCATACAATATGTTTTGTCTGATTAGTAGTAGGGTTACAGAAAGGGTTTTTTCCTAAGGAAGATGCAGGGATAAGGGCAGGGTATGGTTAGCATGCATTAGCATGGTGGGACAAGGGGGCTTAATCCCTAGCCCCACTTACTAATGTGTGATAACCCTAACCCCATACCTAACTCTGCCCCTAATTCTATACTAGCAATTTACCTTAGAAAACCCCATCCAATAACATTATCACTATGTAAGACAGACTCAGACACAGAAACACATAGTAAAAAAGCATGCAACATATGAAAGCTATACTCTTACTCAACTCCTACTCTAACCCTAAGCTTCCAGTATCACACAAGCACAGAGACTCCCACCTCATACACCAACCACTTACCTCAGTGTGCATTCTAAACGATTGACATTTTTACTGTCTACATTCTGAACTGTCAACATTTTGATACTGAAAATCACAAGGCTGGTATTCTGAACTTTCAGCATTTTTGATGGGTCTATATTATATCCTTGAAAAGTCAGTTCAGCGAACGGCATGTACATCTAAAATGCTGTGCAGCAAATTGTTCTTAGTGAGATCACAGCACAGTGAAGATCGGAAAATTTGCCCTTTCCTCACTGTAGTGCAATCTTGGAGTTGTTATATATAATTAGCCGAGAGGGGCAGCCTTCCTCAGTGTAGTGCAATCTTGGAGTTGGTATATATAATTAGCAAGGAGGGCCAGCCCCCCACAAGAGTAAGTTCAGTGAATGGCACTTTTCGATGTACATGCCATTTGCTGAACTGACTTTTCGAGGCTATAATATAGACCCTTTTTGACTGCACATATATTTCAATTTATATATGTATTTGGGTTTCTTCCTAATCATCTGAAACATCTCCACCTGGAGGAAGCTATAGAATACTTCAACTTAACTTTCCTGAACATTCTGAATTGACTAGCTCCCCCAAGAATAATGTTAACAACAACAAAAAAAAGATCACTATTAAGAGAGAAAGAGAGATATAAAGCTTGGAATTTATGGCAAACAAGCAAAATGCAAATGACTAAACAGGTATATCAAGAACTTAAAAATAAAGCTAAAAAAAACAATCAGTACAGGATTAATCCCTACTAAGATATTCAAACTAAACATCTAAATAACCCTCAGAAGTTTTTATCTGCTATTAATAAAATCCTACAATCTGGAAGCACTAGTACTCCACCCCTATAACCACTAACAGCTCAGGTTCTATAGCTATGCAGTTTAATAAGTATTTCACAGAGTCCATACTAGCCCTCACAAATAATAAATGTTCCACCACCTTCACAGAAATTCCCACAGAAAGCGCAGATAGCAGCACCTTTGATTTTCAACCTCCACAAACAGATAGTATAAAAAAAAACTACTGAAAAACCTCAAACCAACAACCCTAGCAGCTGATAACCTACCAGCTGAATATCTCAGTTTGACGCTGATGCCATCTCCTACCCAGCATCCATCTTAATAAACTAATCCATCTCCAAACAAAAGGTACCAGCAAGCTGGAAAATCTTGCATGTCATTCCACTACACAAAGGTGGAAAATCATTCGAACTTTCCAATTACAGGCCAATAACTATATTGTCACCCTTGTCTAATGTTCTAGAAAGATGCATCCACTCATAAATTATGCAGTATCACCTTGATAATAACCTGCTATCCAAAACCCAACATGGATTTCGGCATTACCACAGCACTATTTCCACCCTAATGATTTTCACAAACATCACTGAGCAACATAGGAACAGTGGTAAAACAGTATCCTCCATCTTTCTAGAGCTATCAGAAGCATTCAATACCATCTCTCATAACAAACTTATACAATTACTCTTAGAACTAAGTCTTAGGCAATGCACAATTACTTGGTCCAAAGACTGCCTAAGTGGGTGCCAGCAAGCTGTAAAATGGCAGCAAAGTCTAGCTCCTGTACTGCCCATTACTCTAGGTGTACCACAAGGTTCCATTCTAGGTCCCCTCCTTTTCACACTGTTCACTAACAATGTACACACTGCTACCCTGCATAACTCCCTTGTCCAATATGCAGATGATTCTGCATTAATATGCACTGCATCATCACTCCAGCAGCTACAGCAAGTAACACAGCAGTCCTTCTCTGCAGTTGAAACATGGTTTTCTGAAGCTCACCTTATTATAAACCCATCAAGACCAAACTCATGATATTCCAAACCACTAGAGCTATAGATCCCCTCTCTCTGTTTAAGATCACATCTACAAACAATACCGCCATCTCTCCTTCTGGGTGTTGTTACTGATAACACTATGAAATCTGACCTACACATAGCCCAGGCAGTCAAGAAAGTAAATAAAAAAACTGGGTACTCTTTATAGAAATAGACAATACTTAACCAATAGCACAAAGGCTACCATTGCAAGAACACACGTTATCTCCACACTCCTATATTGTGCTACCATTGCAAGAACACACGTTCTCTCCACACTCCTATATTCCTCACATATTCTGACAAACCTAAAAAAAAAACAAATCAGACCTAGTAAAATTGATACCTGCTATAAAAAGATCACAAAATTTGCAACAGAGTCCAACTTTAGAAAACATCATTGCCTTGCACTCAGCAACATAACTGGATAGAACTACCTCAGCTCTCAATGTACAACTGACTTACTTTGACCCATACACTTCTAAATCAACCTAAAACCCCCCTGCTCTGCAAAACCTTCTACTCCCCTATACTAATAGCCAGTCTTTATGCTCAAATAATGAATCCTTCTTAAAAGTTACCAAATCCAACAATGCCGCTGGAGATTCCCTCTATTCTACATGCATAGCCAAAGTCTGGAACTCATTGATGACAGATATATGGACAACTACAAACACTTTGCAGTTTAAAAGACTTAAATCCCATTTATTGAATAGAAAGCTATGCTTGTGCATCAACCCTGGATAACTTATGAGGTCCTTCACTCCTCCATCCTCTCTTCCTTATTATTCTTATCTTCTCAACACCATCCTTTCCTTCGCAGTAATTAGACTGACTCAATCTCTACCCCCAAAACTTCCAGCAACTTTTCTCAATTACTAACTGGTCTATTTACTCTTTATTTTATCTCTCCCTGATGATAAAGTATTATTTACCTGTGCTATCTCTCCATAGTTATGCACGTATATGAAATCTTTGGTAGATAGACATATCGGTATCCTCTATTATGAGAAAAGTATATAAACCTTAGTCAGTATGTGCAAAACTGATTTATTAAGAAGTCTGTATCTGTTACACTGTATCTATGTGTTTCTTCTCTGTTGTAATGTTTTAAAATTTTGTATAATTGTTCAGTTGTATATGTGGAGCTTTTCTCTCTGGGCCTCCAATGAAAAAGGAACTGTATCCAGTATGACTTTCCCTGTAAACAAATGTAAAATAAAATAAATAAATACAATAAAATAAAATGAATTACCTGATGATGTTCTATCTCGGATTTAGTTCATATAATTAGAGCAAGTGTGGTGATTTATTCAACATGGATTATATCTATATCTATATTTGCATTTATTTCTATATATATATAAATGTGTATGTGCGAGCATATGTGTGTGTGCGTGTGTGTGTGTGTGTGTGTGTGTGTGTGTGTGTGTGTGTGTGTGTGTGTGAGTGTGTGTGTGTGTGTGTGGGTGTGTGTGGGTGTGTGTGGGTGTGTGTGTGTGTGTGTGGGTGTGCGCGTGTGAGGGGGCACATGGTGTGTGGACATGTATGTAGGTATGCATTCATATGTATGTGTGTGTGTGTGTGTGTGTGTGTGTGTGTGTATCTGTCTATATATCTATATATATATATATATATATATATATATATATATATATATATATATATATATATATATCTCTATATATTTTTTTTTTTAAATGCCGAAATCTCGAGTTTTACAAAAACAAACCCAAAACATCGATATTTCGGTATCTCAACATTTAAAAGTTAAAAATAGACAACTAAAATGAAGTGTTTGCAGGGGCAAGCCCCCCTGCACCCCCCATTTAAATATACCAACTCAGAGATTGCGCTGCAGTGAAGAGAATGGCAATGCTCCTGTTGCACTTACAATTCTCTTCACTGTAGCGCGATCTTGGAGTTGATACATTTAAGTAGGGGCGACTTTATTTTAGTTTGTGGTTTTTTTTGTTTTTTTTTTTTTTTAATTTTAAATGTCAAGATACTGAAATCTCGGTGTTTTGGGTTCGTTTTTGTAAAACTCGAGATTCCGGCATTTCAGCATTTAAAATTGGACCCATACATATATATCTCTCTCTCTATATATATATATATATATATATATATATATATATATATGTGTGTGTGTGTGTGTGTGTGTGTGTGTGTGTGTGTGTGTGTGTGTGTGTGTGCTTGTATATGTTTGTATAGACAGATTGTAGATAGCTATAGACATATGGGAGCACCAAATATGTTTGAATTTACATTTAGTCGACATCTGTTTAATCAACACAACTTGGTCGACTAAGCTAATGGTCAACAGGTGGAAAAATTGCACAGTTCCTGGGGTTGTGGAATATGTCTTTTCATTGGCATTGTTCAGTATCATAGTTATTATTATTAGCAAGAGGTGTGGGGGAACAGTTCCCACCCTGCAAACGAAACAATGTTTTTTTCTTTTAGTTTTGCATGTTTTGGGATTATTCCTCTGCCTTTGCATTGCAGCCTGTTGAGGTTTCATTGTCAACATAGCTATATATATATATATATATATATATATATATATATATATATATATATATATATATATATTAATCAGAGTGGCTCTTTGTTTGGCGTCTTTAGCCAGAGATCCAGTGTTTCTTGTTGAATCCAATCCATCCAAAGCTATGAACAATAATTTAAGTTTATTTTGAGCTTTATCTGCACTTTTCAACTGCATTTTACTGCTTTACTACATTATTTTGTGCCTTTTAGACTGTTTGTCCTGTTTGCGCCTGCTTCACCTACCTGCATTTGTTTTGCTGAAATACTGCTTCGATAGCATAGACTACAGCCAGACATGCTGAATCTAGCTTGTTTTTCAAACAGGAACTCAAAGCCAGCCGTCTTACATTAAGAAGAGCTGCCTGCACCCTCGTGGCAGCAGATTGTAGACATAGCCTTGCCTGAATTGGATATTGCTGGAGAATGGATTATTGTGTGATTTCCTATTGGCAGACTAGTTTAAAACTGTTTAATTTCACCTATATATAAGCCTAGCATTTGAGGGTAGGTGCACACTGTGCAATGGGGTTTAGCATTGCCCTGTATATATGCTAACACCTATAATCACTATTTTTTCCTAGACACCAGTTAGCAGAACCATCCCAGGCTTTCCTGTTGCTGTGTGGGCAACTCAGCTGAGCTCTGAACAGTGTCACCATACTCATCCTTCCTGATCATCGATATAATAAGCCCCCTTGTAAATTTCAGAGCAAAAGTCAAACTAACTTGCCCTCTCAAAAAGTAGTACCTAAGGAGTATCTGCTACTATAGACAGTCAGTTTCCCAACATTTCCCCAACCAACCTGATTGACATGGGCATCCTGAGGCAATGTAGCAATTGTCTCATGTATACTGACAAATTGCTGTTTAAGCAAATACAGTATGTGAGAGATGTAACTGTTACATGGAA
The DNA here is from genome assembly GCF_019279795.1 of Protopterus annectens. Lineage (NCBI taxonomy): Eukaryota > Metazoa > Chordata > Ceratodontiformes > Protopteridae > Protopterus > Protopterus annectens. The sequence goes on from NC_056729.1 coordinate 1,902,152,365, forward strand.
CAAGAATCAGTCCTCTCACATACTAATAAACAAGACATCTAACCACTTGTCTGCACGCACACACCTCTACTCTCGCACACGATAAGGTCAAGACACATAAACACACATATGCGGAGGTACTCACTAAGAGTCTACCAAAAGACCGGAGACCTCAGAAATGCAAACAACCTACACATACAGGTGCACAAACAGAATCCACCACTACACATAACAACACACATATCAGTGTCTCATCAATTAAGCCCCTAAGGCAAAACACCTCAAGTCCTAATGGCCTGGTCATAAGCGAATCAATAGTGAGACACACTGATCCCCCACTCATCAGGTTGGACAAGAAGAAAGTCACAGCCAGCTGCCTGTCTGATGCCAAGATCCATCAAATCATGCATGCACTCAAGTCACTCAGCAACAAGTACAGATATGACTATCATAGTACATGTTGTAGTGAATGACTTGATATGCACCTCTCTGGCCTATATGAAGGCAGCCATGGCTAAACTCTCTGATTATCTGTCCCAGGCAGATATGTCCCTGCCCTAAGCAGCATTCAACCTTCACCAAGGATGATGCCACAATACAGACAAAAATGATTGATTACAATAATTGGTTTAGCTTCTGCTGTCACTCCAGGGGGATCCAGTATCTGTCAGCCTAGGAAGACATGGTCGACAGACCATACTGCTTTGCCAGAGATGGCCTTCACCTGTCTCCTGAAGGCATTTGGATACTGTGAAAGATCTTGCCTTTCCCATAGTGCATTTTTAGGCAATGTCAAAACAACAAAACTTCTGATGTAAAGAAAACCACTACAGACAAACTCAAGGTCATGCTGCTTAATGCTAGGAGCTTAAACATTAAACTGCACTCCCTGGAAATACTCTTCATCTTAGAAGATACTGAGATGTAGTCACGGATACTTAGTTCAAGGCTGCAGACAGCATCATGGCCATACAAGGTTTTAATGCCTTTCACATGTTCAGACCCCAAAAGCGTGAAAGAACCAAAGGTAGATAGATGTACAGCCATCTTCATTAAATCCAAATACACCTCGAGACTGGTAAAACAGTATTACTCTCTTGAGCTACTCCAGGTCCAAATACGTATAAGTAAAATACCCTACCACATCGTCACTAGCTACAGGTCCCCCACCATGAACCAGGAGAAGCACAACACCTTCCTGGACTTGTTAGAGTTGCGCAGTATCCAGCCAAACACCTTGGTCATGGGAGAACTATCCTTCCATCGATTAGGCGACTTACACGAGCACAAACATGATCACTCAGAGGTTCCTGGACTTTGTTAATTAAAATGCCCTGGAGCAGTTGGCTATACACCTCCACAGGGAGCTCAAATGTCATAGACCTAATGCTCACCAGCATGCCAGCATGGGGGGGGGGGTCACTGCACTACCCCCGGTATGTTGCACTCACTGGTAAGATCAGGCCATAAATCTGTCTGTTTTGAAGTAAAGATCAGACCTGACACCCCCAAAGGAGCAAAAAAACTGAAACATTTCTCCAAAGCAAACTATAGCCTACTAAGGGATGGCACAAAATGTTTCAAAGCCCCTGCTAACATAGCCAACAATGCTTCTTATCCAGAGGAGTACACTAATGACCTGTATAGCAACTTTGACAAGTGCACTGACTTGGGTGTACCGGACAGGACAAAAAAACGGTCCTCCCAAAAAAACAAGCCAGCCTGGTGGACTGTTAGTATAAATCAGTTATGCAACAAAAAAAAACTGATATTTAAAAACAAGATGGACAGAATACCCTATGCCACTTGAACAAACAAATATTATATCTTATAAAATCTTCTAAGGCCAATTACAAGACTAAATTAGCATCCCTAGCTAAAGACAATCACAAGACTTCCTGTAGCTATGTCCATAACTTGAAATGGAATCCTCACATGTGTGCTAAATTTAAATTGAGTGATAACACTTACACAGAACCAGAGGAAATTGCCAACCTGCTAGCAGACAGATTTGGGAATAACTTCACCCACAATCCCCACCAGCCATAACCTAAAGCATTCCCAATACCAGTCTTCTACCGAGTATCACCAAAGAGCAGGTCATATGAGTGCTCTCCAACGCCAAAACATGGCCTGTTTGTGACCAGATCAGATCCCAGGCTGCTTATTAAAAAATCTAAAACAAGACCTAGTGGAACCACTTGGCAATTTCTTTAACCATAGCGTGGACACTGGCTTTGTTCTGGCAGAGTGGAGAACAGCAACAGTAATCCCCTTGCACAGAGACGGTTCATCAACTGACCCTGGAAACTACTGACCCATAAGCCTGACCAGCCTTATGTGCAAAACTATGGAAAAAATCATCATGAACATTATCAACAAGGACATAATCAACCTTCAGACTCTCAACCTGACCCAGTTTAGTTTCATCAAGGGTAGATCTTGCTTACTAAACCTGATAGACTTTGAGAATGTCACCAAAGCACTGGATGAGGGCAAAGCAGTACACACCACATACCTTATTTTAACCAAGGCTTTTGACACAATTCCTAGGTAATGGATCATTGAGAAGCTCCCCCACCTGAGGATTAACCCATATGTCACTAGATGGGTAGCCAGCTGGCACACCCAGAGAATGCATACAGTTAAAGTTGGGGAGTCCACCTCCACCAGTAGACCATTTAACAGTGGGGCACCACAAGGATCAATGCTGGGCCCTCAACTGTTTGGAATCTATTTCTCTGAACTCCAGATGAAAATAAATGAACTATGGCTCACCAAGTTTGCAGATGACTGTAAATTGGGCGCATTCATAGAGTCCTCCAACAATGTTAGCATATTACAGAAGAGGCTGATGCAGAGAAATGATTGGTGCAAAACTCATGGACTAAAGCTTAATGCAAAAAATGCATCATTATCCCTTTTGGCAAATAAGTAGTCCCTGCAAATCATGATATTGATAGCACCCCTCTAAACTCAAACCAAGTGGTGTGAGACTTGGGAACGCAAGTTGATAGTAATTTAAACTTTGATCACCATGTATCCATAGTGGTAAGGAAAGCTTTCTACATTACACATCTCAGAAATAAGGGCATCACATGCAAAACTAAAGAGGTTATAACTCCGCTGTACTCAACCCTTATCAGACCACTAATTGAGTGCAATGCTCCCTTCTTTATTTACCTCATCAGACACTTGCAGCAACTGGAAAGACCATAGAGGCCTCTAACCAAGAGAATCTAGGGCCTCCAAAACATGACCTAAATGGAAAGACTGAAAGCCCTGTCACTGTAATCTACATCATATAGGCTGCTGACAGGTGACCTGTGCCTAGCCTACAGAGCAGTCTTTGGCCCTACCCTAATGGAAATGTTGCACATCGGCAAATCTAATGGGAGAAGAGTCAGTCACTCCAGGGATCTCACCCTAGCTTGTGACATTAACAGGACATGCTGGAGAGACAGATATGTCATCCAGGGACTGCAGCTCATCTGGAACAAGCTCCCACTTCGTATGCAGCAGAGCACCTCAATGACCCTTTTTAAATGCAACCTAAAACATTGGAAGGGTGACTGTAAATTTGCTATAGGGTGGCACCTATGTCCCTCTTGGACAGGGGCAGCCGGTGCTGATCCTATAATCAATCTGCTAATAATGACCATCTAACTTTGGTCATTTTTAATAGTTGTCTAAATGGCTATGCTTGTAAACCCCCCTAGGGCTATTAGCCTAGTAATCTCGTATGAATCTATATATATATATATATATATATATATATATATATATATATATATATATATATATATATATATATAGATAGATATATAGATAGATATATATAATTATATAGAGAAAGTCTATGTCACAAAAACAAAATGCAAAAACATTGAATATGAAAACATCGAAACCATAACCATGAAACCTGTAAAGCACCAATGTTTCAAACACTGACCCACACATCAATGAATAGTAAAATATTGAATGTAGTACTAGTTAAGGAAGCTAATGTAGCACTGCTGTGATTGGAGGAATATGCTGATGTTAGGATGCGCAGCATGGCCACACTTGGAATTTTCTAAATGGACTGTATTTTCAGCATTGCATTATTTTCTTTGGTGGATTCATGTGGGGACGTGTGAGAGCATTGCAAAGTGATTTACTTTACTTGTGGGTTATATTTGTGAGATACACATTGGTGTATTCTTCATTCTTTGAATTGGATGTTATGGATTTCTTTGATGTTTGGTTTGATGTTTGAAACATCTGTGCTTTAAGGTTTTGTGGTTATGGTCTCAATATTTTAGCATGTGACGTTTGGCATTTTGTTTTTGTAATACTGACCCATATCTATATCTATATCTATACCTATATCTATATCTATATCTATATCTATATCTATATCTATATCTATAGATATATCTATAGCTATATCTATATCTGGGTCTATATGTATATCTACATCTACATCTACATCTGTATCTGTATCTATATCTATATCTATATTTACATCTACATCTGTATCTATATCTATATCTACATCTGTATCTATATCTACATCTACATCTATATCTGTATCTATATCTATATCTCTATCTAGATCTACATCTGTATCTGTATCTATATCTATATCTACATCTGTATCTGTATCTGTATCTGTATCTGTATCTATATCTATATCTACATCTACATGTACATCTATATCTGTAGCTACATCTATATCTGTATCTATATCTATATCTACATTTATTTATTTATTTATTTATTTTATTTTACATTTGTTGACCGGGATCGTCTGACTGAATTCATGTCCATTTTCAGCGGAGGCCCGGGGAGAAAAGCTCCAGGGTATACAGAGTAAACAAAGTAATAATAACATTATAACAGAGACAAAAATCCACAAATGTGCTGCAGACAAATACAGGCATGATATTACAGTAAATACTTTGACAAGCAATAATAGAGAGGTTCTCGACACTGGTTAGCACTAGATACAGTCAGAAAAAAAAAAAAAACAAATTAATAGTGACAGGTATTACATTTTTTATGTACATTCATGCAAGCTGGTTTGCCAGGCTTGTTACAGTGGCAGAGCCAGTTTAGTGCCAGATGTTGTTTGAGTTTGCTCTTAAATTGAAATAGAAATGTCAGCTGGAAGTAGATTCCAGGCTCTACCTGCAGCGTTAGTAAAGAGATCTTCCCCTGCTGTATTGTTAGTTTTGATTGTATGAATTAGAAGTTTGTTCGAAGATCTAAGCACTCTGATTGTTTTGGGGGTTGATAATATTTCTAAGAGCTGATGTATTGTCTGGATTACAGAGAGTTTTTTTAGCTATGATAAGAAGGTTATATTGTATGGGAATGGGAAATTTTAGCCACCCAAGCTGTTTGAGGTTGATGCGGTGGTGGGTTCTGCATGGCAGGCCAGTGGCAAACCTGGCAATGTGATTGTAACAGGTAGACAGTCTGTTTAATATCGACTTGTTTAGGTTAGACAGAAGGGGGGAAGCATATATAAGTGTTGAAATTAAGTGATAGCGGGCAATGGCAATCCTAGCAGGAGGGGTTAGAAAGGATTTTATTCTATACAATGATCCAAGTTTTTTATTGATGTTCTTTATTAATTGATTGACATGAAGTTCAAATTTTAGGTTATTGTCAATAATGACACTGAGCAGTTTTGTAGAGGGGTCTGGGGAAATAACTGTGCCATATTTTGCATTTATGGTGAAGGAGAAAGCTGCCTTCTATGAACACCTCCAGGACTGCATGGATCAGGCAATCCCAAATAAAACCAAGACTCTTTCCACGTCCAGTCTGGTGGACCCCAGCCATTAACAAACTTTACAATAAGAGGAAAGCTATTACATGATAGAACAAAATCCATAAAAGGAAGTCACCCTGATCATTATTAGTAAAAAATCGAGCACTCATAAAATCAACTAAGGCCAATTTTGAAAAATTGCCATGGATTCAAAGGACAATCATAAGGCCTTTTCAGCTATGTTAGGAACCTGGGTGAAAACTCACAGATATGCTCAGAATTAGTCCAAATGATACATAAAATCACTGAACCCACAGACATTGCCAACATACTGGCAGACAGGTTCCCCTAAAGGCAGTGTAGCCTCCCGGACATCTCAAAACAGCATCAATGGGACGGATGGTGTCAAATGAGGAGACCCTCCATAAGCAAGTCTAGTCTGCAAAGCTATGGAGAGGAAACAAAGATATGGTTGCAACTGACAGAGAATTGCTGGCACAGGGTTAGAAGTTATGTCCCAGACTCCAAGCAGTCTGGTTAGTGTCCCCACAGTCGCCAACCTATTGGCCCCTATTCTACTTCATCAGAAGTACAGAGCCAACATGGGAAGGGTTTTCTTCAGAACAAGAACATGAGATGACTATGAAGCTTCATTATAGTAGAAAAGATGCATCGAGACAATATCAACTTCAGAAGAACTCACTAAAACAAGATAACTGAATTGCCAAGACATATTTACCAAGTTGCGTAAAAGATGTATGATTCAAAGACACTTGTACGGGAGAAAACAAGGTAACTAGCTTCTTAGAGTAGCAATCCACTAAAACTAGAAAAGAAAGTTTAGGACCATAGGAGGACCAGGAGTTGACAGATGGCTCTTGACACACCCACATTGCTAAAGTGGTTAAACCTTCTTCTGACCCACCCACCTGATCATGAAGATTCACATCCAGATCACTGAAATTAGAATCGACTCATAGACCTTTGAGTAGGTGAGAATAGCAACATTTTAGTTTTTTTTGGAATTTAATAATAGCCGGCGATCAGTGAGCCAGATTTGTACAGTATTAAAGACGGACTGGGTAGCAGACTTCATATCTGAAGGAGATGTAGCTGAGCAAACCGGGGTGGAGTTGTCAGCGTATTGGATACAGTTGTCATTTGGGATGACAGTATGTAAGTTGTTAATAAAAACTGAGAACAGTAGGGGCCCTAATATGGAGCCTTGTGGTACTCCAAGGGTGTTTGGTAGCAGTTTAGAAAGCTTGTTCTGCCAGAGAACAGCCTGCTGCCTCCCAGTGAGGTAGGATTTGAACCATAGAAGGGCTTTAGAATCTGGATAGAATGTTTGCATGGTGTGTAACAAAAGTTGGTGATCTATCATGTCAAATGCCTTGGAGAGATCCAAGAAGAGGGCAGAGGAGATGCGATTACTGTTATGGTTGCTGTTTATAGTGTTGGTAAAGGCCAGTAGAGCTGAAGTTGTACTGTGGTGTGGACAAAAGCCATGTTGGGTACTGGCCATGAGGTGATTTTGGATTAGGTGGTTTATGAGTTGTTTGTGCATACATTTTTCCATTATTTTTGCAAGTGGTGAAAGTATAGCTATAGGGTTATAATTGGAGAATTCAGTGGAGGAACCTCCTTTATGTAGTGGGATAACATAGGACATTTTCCAAATGGTGGGAATCTTTGCCTCTGCTATGGTACGGTTAATTAGTATTGATATTGGATAGGCTATGGCATCAGCTGATTTTTGAAGGTATTCAGTGAGAAGTTGGTCAGCAGAGAGAGTGGTGGGTTTTAATTTTTTGATGAGGGTACGGATGAGTGCTGTGGGCACTGGATGGAAGCTAAATGAGAGTCTATTAAAAGGGGTGGTATTGTCCGGGCTGGGGGAGCTAGGAGGTATTTGGCTAGCTAAGGTCTGAATTGTTTCAGTAAAGAAATGGCTGAAATTGTCTGAGACATCTTCAGGAGATGAATCCAATCAATCAATCAATCAATCAATGAAACCAGTGGGGATGGGAGTGGATGTTTTTCCCATATGGAGGAGGTTATTCAGACCTACCCAGAACTTCTGAGGATTGTTCTGGTTAACTGTCTGTAATTTACAGTAGTATTGTTTTTTGTCATTTAGAATTGATTTTTTGGTATCATTTCTGACTTGCCTGTATTTAACGTGATCAAGGGGGTCTTTAGTGAAGTGCCATCGAGCCCATAATTTGTTTCTAATATTGATTTTTTTGCCTGGACTCTTTAGTAACCATAGTGCTGTAGTTACTTTTGTTCACTTTGAATGGATAGGTGCATGCAGATCAAGGATTTCTAGAAATTTATTGTTAAAATATACTACTGCCTCCTCTAGGGGGAGGCGTTTTAGCATAGACCATTTGCAGGAGATAATTCCCTGTTGGAATTTGGCCTGATCAAAGTCTTTATTGTGCCTGACTTTCCTGAGTATGGGTGGTTGTGAGTTAATAACTTTTTGCTTAACTACATAAGTGAGGAGATGGTCACTTAGGTCATTGGGAAAGGTACCCACAGTGTACAGTTGTGGATTACTATTAACAAGCACCCAGTCAAGTATACTTTCTTTTTGGTTGGGCTTACCTAGCCTGGTAGGGGTGATTATAGTTTGTGTAAATGCATGCAGATTTATGTGGGCAGAGGGGGATTTTGAGGAATAGTTGCCCCAGTCTATATTAAGGTCACCCAGCAGTAGGGTTTATTGAGGGTAATGACATGATAGCCAGTGAAGGGTATCCTCCATTGTGGCTATGTTATTGCCTGGGGGAATATACATGCAGATGATGCTAATGCATTTATTCTTGTTAAGCTGCAGTTTAGTGGCAAGGATCTCAGAGTTGTTAATCTGAGGTGGTTAATTAACATCTCTGGTCAGATTCAACTCAGATTTATACAGTATAGCTACCCCACCACCCTTCCTGGAAATACAATCAAGCCTGTGAATATTGTACCCAGGAGGTAACACCTCACAGTCAGTAGTGTTGAACTTTAGCCTGGTCTCAGATAGACAGAGTATTTCAGGGGAGTGGACAGCCAGGAGAGAATGCAGTTCATGTACCTTGTTATTAATACTCCTAATATTGAGATGACAGGTCAGGAGAGAGTTAGTTGGTCTACTGATTCTAGGTAATTGGCTTAGGTTACAGTTAGAGGGGGTGTATATACCAGAGGTGGAAGGACCTGGGTTGGGATGAATGTCCCCACCAAGTATGATTCTGGGTCTATATTTTACTATAAGCCTCAGGAGTTTATATAGGAGTTTATAGTATTGTCTATGTCTGGAGCTAGTGTGCCTGGGGTTGGTAGGCTGGAGGAGTGTACAAGGGTTTGAGTTGTTCCCTTTGTTATAGACATAGCTGAAAGTGGGATGCTTTATAGTTGGGGTGAAAGTATGACCATTAGGTTACTGATGACTGATAAGTATTTGGTTTTCATACAGGCTGAGTACATAGGTGATTAGCATAATGGGTAGTACATAGTAGTGGAACATGATTGTTAGTTGTTGGACTGACAGTACAGTAGGAGAAGTAACTACCAATACTGAGGTGTCAGAGTGGTAGGAGAGTGTATGTAGAGAGAGCTGATAGGAAAGAGGGACAAGTTGGAAAGAGAGTAGAGATACAGGCTGATAGGGTAGTAGACACGGGGGTGTGGTTAGGTACCTATAAATGTACACCTACTGGGGTGGGTGGAAATTGGGGACATGGAAGGAAGCAAAGTGGAGCTAATAAAGTGTCCAAGTGTTATCTAAGGTGTTGGTAACTATATGGTGTTATTATAAGCTGATTTTAGACTGTATTTAATTTATGATTTCTATATAACTGTATTGTACATTAGTTTATATACTAGGCGTAGACAATAAGTGGATTACTTGAGGGCTTGACTCCAAGTTATGGGTTCAGATTATGATTTTCAGGGTTGTGAGAGGGAAAACAGAATAGAGTAATACAGTATACAGAGATTTTCAGACTACTGCTACGGGCAGACTAGCTAGTTTAAAACAGGAGAGAGACAAATTAATATTGGGGCAGACTACAAGTGCCTTTAGACCCAGGACAGCAGCTTACAGGGTAACATCTGTATCTATATCTATAGCTATATCTATATCTATATCTATATCTATATCTATATCTATATCTATATCTATATCTATATCTATATCTATCTATATCTATATATATATGCCTCCATCTACATCTATATCTGTATCTATATCTATATCTATAGCTATATCTATATTTGTATCTATATCTATATCTATAGTTATATTTCCATCTATGTCTATATATCTACATCTTCATCTACATCTACATCTGCATCTATATCTATATCTACATCTATATTTGTATCTATATCTATATCTAATCTACATCTGTATCTGTATCTATATCTATATGTATATCTATATATGTATCTGTATCTTTATTCTACATCTGTTATTTCTATATATCTGTATCTATATCTATATTTATATCTATGTCATATATGTACATCTATATATCTATATATATCTCCATTTTGTATTCATATCTATATCTACATTTGCATCTGTATGTATATCTATATTTACTTCTAAGATTCATATCTGCATCTATATCTATTCATATATATATATATATATATATATATATATATATATATATATATATATATATATGTATCTATATTCTATATCTATATCTACATCTACTGCCTATATCTATATTCATATTTACATCTATATTTGTATCTATATCTATATCTATGTCTGTATTTGTACCTATATCTATATTTATATCTATATCTATATTTATATCTATATCTATATCAATATCTACATCTATATTTGTATCTATATCTATATCTATGTCTGTATCTGTAAATTTTATATCTATATTTATATCTATATCTATATCTATATTTATATCTATATCTATATTTGCATCTATATCTATATTTGCATCTATATGTATATCTACATTTGTATCTGTATCTATATCTATATCTACATCTATATCTACATATATATTTGTATCTATATCTATATCTATGTCTGTATCTGTACCTATATCTATATTTATATCTATATCTAAATCTATATTTATATCTATATCTATATTTATATCTATATCTATATCTATATCAATATCGACATCTATATTTGTATCTATATCTATATCTACATTTGTATCTGTATCTATATCTATATCTACATCTACATCTTTATCTATATCTATATCTATATCTACATCTATATTTGTATTTATATCTATATCTACATTTTTATCTGTATCTATATCTATATATATATCTACATCTACATCTATATCTATATCTATATCTATATCTATATCTATATCTACATCTACATCTATATCTACATATATATTTGTATCTATATCTATATCTACATTTTATATCTGTATCTATATCTATATTTTATATCTATATCTATATATGTATATATCTATATATACATCTACATTTGTATCTATATCTATATCTCACATTTGTATCTGTATCTATATCATATATTTACATCTACATCTACATCTATATTCTATACTTATATATCTACATCTACATCTACATCTATATGTATTTATATACATATATATATATACGTATACATATATATATATACATCTGGTATCTATATCTATATCTGACATCTATATTCACATTCAATTCATATATCTATATCTATATTTACATCCATATGGTTAACTGTCTGTAATTTACAGTAGTATTGTTTTTTGTCATTTAGAATTGATTTTTTGGTATCATTTCTGACTTGCCTGTATTTAACGTGATCAAGGGGGTCTTTAGTGAAGTGCCATCGAGCCCATAATTTGTTTCTAATATTGATTTTTTGCCTGGACTCTTTAGTAACCATAGTGCTGTAGTTACTTTTGTTCGCTTTGAATGGATAGGTGCATGCAGATCAAGGATTTCTAGAAATTTATTGTTAAAATATACTACTGCCTCCTCTAGGGGGAGGCGTTTTAGCATAGACCATTTGCAGGAGATAATTCCCTGTTGGAATTTGGCCTGATCAAAGTCTTTATTGTGCCTGACTTTCCTGAGTATGGGTGGTTGTGAGTTAATAACTTTTTGCTTAACTACATAAGTGAGGAGATGGTCACTTAGGTCATTGGGAAAGGTACCCACAGTGTACAGTTGTGGATTACTATTAACAAGCACCCAGTCAAGTATACTTTCTTTTTGGTTGGGCTTACCTAGCCTGGTAGGGGTGATTATAGTTTGTGTAAATGCATGCAGATTGATGTGGGCAGAGGGGGATTTTGAGGAATAGTTCCCCCATCTATATTAAGGTCACCCAGCAGTAGGGTTTA
>NC_056729.1:1902169469-1902241969 GCF_019279795.1 Protopterus annectens
TAAAATGGTTACTTCTCTTCCAGTTCTTTTACTACCAGTGTTCATTAAGCCTGAAGTTTCAGTTCTGGGTTCTTTAGTCTTTTCACTACATATTAACAGCCTCCCTTTGGACTTGCACTCCCTGAATTTAGTACTGTACATGCATGGTATCACCCTAACCACTGCTCATAAATCTGCCACACAAACTGCCTTGTCTCTTCAAAGTGAATTCATGCTACTTTGGAATCAGTGACTCCACAGCACGCTTATTATTAACACGTCCAAATCATCTATCATGGGTCTTTGGATATCTAAGAGGCTAACCAAAATTGACACAACAGTTATTTCAGACTCCTCTTTAAATTTACATCCATTTCACAAAGAAGCAAAAATATATTGATGTCATTTTAGATAACCCTGTCATTCCTTAATTAAGTTCACTACACCACACAAAGAAGTTATGTACTCACCATAACATTCCATCTATATTGTTGATTTTTTATCTCTCCGCACATATAGGTCTGGATCTGATCCATTGGCTCTGACTCAGCCATTAGCAAGCTCATGGCAACCCAAAAACCCTTGAACACCTCCCCTTACCCACAGTGCATCTCTCCTCATTACCTCAGATCTTATTTGTTATAATTACATCTGTAGAACAAAAGGGACTTTAGTACTGAACACCCAACAGATCTTAAAGGAGACTATTTATGGAGTATAAGGAACAACAACCTAATCCTTGAGAATTTCTTTCTGTTCAACCAAGAACCCCAAGGAAGGGGGTTGGAGAGCGGAGATGTGAGGAGACATGAAAAATCAACAATACAGATGGAACGTTATGTTGAGTTCATGACTTCTTTATTTTCTTCTTTTTCTTTTGGCTGCTCCAGTGAGGGATTGCCACAGCAGATCATCTGTTTCCATTTCTTTCTGTTCTCTGCATCTTGCTCTTTCACACCAACTACCTGCATGTCCTCTCTCACCACATCCATAAACCTTATCATAGGTATTCCTCCTTTCCTGTTACCTGGCAACTCCATCCTTAGCATCCTTCTCCCAATATACCTTGCATCCCTCCACAGTACATGTTCAAACCAAAGCAATCTCACCTCTCTGGCTTTGTCTTCAAACTGTCCAACCTGACCTGACCCTCTAACATACTCATTTATTATCCTCTCCACTCTCATCACACCCAGTGCAAATCCTAACATCTTTAACTCTGTCATGTCCAGCTCTGACTCTTGCCTTTTCATCAGTGCTATCATCTCCAACCCATATAAAATAGCTGGTCTCACTACCATCTTGTAGACCTTCCCTTCCACCTTTACTGGTACCCGTCTTTTACAAATCTTTCCTGACAATCTTCTCCACCCACTTCACCCTGCCTGCACTCTCTTCTTCACCTCTCTTCTACCCTCACCATTACTCTGAACTGTTGATCCCAAGCATTTAAACTCATCCACCTTCACCAGCTCTAAATCCTGCATCATCACCACGCCTCTGCCCTCCCTCTCATTCACACACATATATTCTGTCTTAGTCCTGCTGACCTTCATTCCTCTTCTCTCTAGAGCATACCTCCACCTCTCCAGGGTCTCCTCTACCTGTTGCCTACTGTCACTACAAATCACAATGTCATCTGCAAACATCATAGTTCACGAGCACTCCTGTCTGTTCTCATCTGTCAACCTGTCCATCACCATTGCAAATAATAAAGGGCTTGGAGCTGATACTTGATGAAATCCCACCTCCACGTTAAATGCATCTGTCACTCCTACTGCAGAACTCACCACTGTCAACTCCACCTTGAATGCATCTGTCAGTCCTACCACAGACCCCACCACTGTCACACTGCCCTTGTACATATCCTGTACAACCATTACATACTTCTCTGCCACTCCTGACTTCCTTATACAATGCCACAATTCCTTTCTAGTCACCCTGTCATTTGCTTTCTTTAAGTCCACAAAGGCACAATACATCTCCTTCTGACCTTCACTATACTTCTCCATGAACACCCTCAGAGCAAACACTGCATTTGTAGTGTTCTTTCCAGGCATGAAACCATATTGCTGCTTACTAATCATCGCCTCCTTTCTTAACCTAGCTTCCACCACCCTTTCCCATAACTTAATTCTGTGGCTGATCAATTTTATGTCTCTGTAGTTAAAACAGTTCTGCATATCACCTTTATTCTTAAAAATCAGTACCAATACACTTCTTCACCACTTTTCAAGCATCCTCTCACTTTCCAAGATTTCGTTAAATAATCTTGTTAAAAAACCCACTGTCATCTCTCCTAAATACCTCCATGCTTCCACAGATATGTCAGTACATAACTTCTTTATCTGATATTGACAATTTTTCATCTCATCCTCACATATGGAACCGAGTCCCAAGCTACCTTTACCCAGGGTGGACTCATGGGAGAATATTCCTCACAACCATTGAACCAAAGGGAGCCGCCCTTCCCCTGGAGACCAAATCTTACTTGTAATGAGTTATAAAGGTATGATGGTTTGCCCAGGTGGCTGCTGTACAAATATCATCTAAGGAAGCATTGGTGTGGAAGACTGCAGATGTGGCCATCTCCCTGGTAGAATGAGCCCGAATGCACCTGCCAGGTTTCATGCCTTTTGAGGTGTAAATAAAGGAAATACATTTTGATAAAGCAACTGTGGATACTGGTAGGCCTTTTTTAGGGCCTGCAAATGCAATAAACAATTGGTTTGGTTTCCAAAACTCTTTAGTTCTATGTAAATAGAAATGTAACTGTCTATGAACATCCAACAAATGTAGTATGTATTTGCCCTTATTACTAAAATTAGGGAAGAAAAGCGGCAAGTGTATAATCTTACTAATATTTGTTTGAGAAACAACCTTGGGCAAGAAGGAGGGGTTAGTACACAAATAGACTCTGTCTTTATGAAAAGCTAAATATAGGGCCTGAGAAGGTAGTGCCTGCATTTCTGATATCCATCTCACCAATGTGATAGCCACAAAAAACATAGTTTTCCATGATAGGAACTTAATCTCACAAGATGTTGCAGGTCCAAAGGGTGGTTGAACAATTAGATGTAGAACCAAATTTAGATCCCAATGGGGAGAAGAATCCTTGTGCAGAGATCTTAACATTGTCCCTTTTAAGAAGACTCTGCAAAGCTTGTGAGAAATTAAAGATAAGTTGTCTATCCCAATGTGAAAATTTGAAATGGCTGCTAATTGGACCTTAATTGTAGATGCCACAGCTCAGTTATTGAAAAGGTGGTCTAGAAATTCCAGAATGAAGTGTATGGAATCCATGATGGAATTCATATTGTGTTGTTGTGTCCAGAATATAAACCTCTTCCATTTACTTCTATATAGTTTTTGAGTGGAGGACTTATAGGAGGATATCAGAATATGATGGACTAGGGAGGAGAGCATAGGTTGTCTGTCAATCAATGGAAGTGGAAGAACCAAGCTGTCAGCTTGAGATTGTGAAGATTGGGATGAAGCATTCCTGTTGGATGTAACAACATATCTGGAAAGGGTTCCAGAATCCAGGGTTCCTTCTGCAGATGAGGCCAGAGGAAGGAAACCAAATTTGTAGAGGCCAATATGAGGCAATGAGAATTACTGCTGTCTTCAACCTGTTGGCTTCCTGATGACATTTTGGAATCAATGGAACAGGGGAAAGGCATACAACAGTCTGTGAGGCCAATCATGTACTAGAGCATCCCTCAGGGACTGCCCGGTGGGGGGATTAGGTGAAAGTATCTACTGCATTTGTTGTTTAGAGGAGAGGCAAAGAGGTCACAGCAAGGCTGGCCCCATGTGTGGAAAATGTTCTCAGCTACATTCTGGTTGAGGGATCACTCATGAGGCATGAGAATGGCTCTGCTCAACTCATCCGCTATAATTTTGGACCTTCCTGGAATGTACGTTGCTACTTGAAAACAGTTGGATGAGATCGCCCATTGCCACACTCTGAGCACTTTTTGACACAAAGGGTATGATCTGGTTCCTCCTTGTTTGTTTATGTGCTACACCACTGACATGCTTTCTAACTGAATCACTACTGTCCCTAGAGGAAGAGCAGTTTAAAATGCCTGTAACACCAGAAACACTGCCCTCATCTCCAGGATGTTTATATGGTGCTTGTTCTCATCTGTGGACCAGGTACCTTGGACCATCTTCCCCACATAATGCCCCCCCCCCACACACCTTATCTGGCAAGCATCTGTGGTCACCATAGCCTATGGTTGAGGGGAAACAAATGGTTGACCTTGTGTCACCTATTCTGAAAGAACCCACCATGAGAGATCATTTTTGCATATGTTTGTTATTAGAATCTGGTGAGACATTGGTTGGTGAACTATTGACCACTGAGAAACCAGAAGCCATTGCAGAATTCGCATGTGATACCTGACTAATGGACCCAACACAATAGCCATGGCTATAGATCCTAAAGCCTGTAGAACATGGTGGGCAACTACCTTCTTGTTTCTGATTAACCTTGAAGTTTGTCATCAAATTGTTTGCACTCTGGAAGGAAGAAATGTCACAATCATCTGATTGGTGTCTAGTAGTGTCCCTATAAGCTGTAGTGTTTGAGTGGGTTCCAAATAAGATTTTTGGTTATTTATGGTTAGGCCTAGCTTGGAACAAACCTGAAGAACAGAGTCTCTTACACAGATAAGTAGATACCTGGTCAGGGCAGATATGAGCCAGTCATCTAAGTAAGGAAACACCTGGAATCCTTGTTGTCTCAAGTGAGCCGCAACCACAACCATGCATTTGGTGAATGCTCTGGGGGTGATAGTAAGACCAAAGAGCAGTTTTCTGAACTAGTAATGACTGGCTCCCAGACAGAAACATATGTATCCTCTGGAGCATCTGTCCATTTTTATATGGTAGCACACATACTGAAGATCTATAGAACACATCCAATCATCTTGTTCCAGTAAAGGAAGTATGGACTGTATTGAGACCATTCAGAACTTGCATTATTGAATTGACTTGTTCAAACTGCTGAGATCCAAGATTGGTCTCCAGTCCCCTGTTTTTTTTGAAACCATAAAGAACCTTGAGTAAGTTCAAAATCCTCTCTGATCTCAGAGGGCCTCTTGGATGGCTCTTTTTTTCTATTAGTTTTTGAATTTGAGTGACTGATCCCTTTGACTGGGTGGAATGTCTGGGATTTTTTTTTGTTGGGAGGGGGTTCTTGAGAAAAGGGTATTTGATAAACCCTGGATTTATTCCTCTCCATCCACACATTGGAAGATATCTCCTGCCAGGCTCTCCAGTGCAGGGACAGTTGACCCTCAATAGCCTCCAGAAGTGGAAAACTGGGCCACCTTTCAGGACAGCTGAAATGGCTTCCCAAAGAAAGATTCCCAGTAATCTTGGTTCTGTGGACCTCCTCTACCCTGAGGGTGATGTCTTCCATTATTGTTTCCCTCTCTGCCTCTGGGAGAAAAGTCTCCACACATGTCTTGATAGGACCCTTGAGACTTCTTGAACCACATTTTTCTGCTGCCTCTCTGACCCTTGGGATAAGGGCTCTGAGGAGCTGCAAAATGTATGCCCACAGCAGAAAGGGTCTTACCTTCATTATCACACCTGGATAGTGCATCTTTGACTTTAGGACCAAAAAGATATGTGCTATCAAAAGGAGTGTTGATGGACCAAGACTTAAAAGGTTCCCCATAATCGTAAAGGTGCATTCATTCATGCCTCCTCATAGTGATGCCGGACCCACTGCTCTGCTCATTCCTTCAGCTGCATGTGTGATGAGTCTCATGGAAGAGTTGGCTACTGAATGTAGGGTGGCTAACTGGGAAGCTACTTTCTCTTTAGCTCCATCAACTACTGCTTCTTCAATGTATCTGAGAGCTTCTTGGTCAGATCCCCCTTTGCAACCTGATGAAATGCGAAAGATAATTCAGTGACCACAAGGCAAAGGTCACTGAAGAAAAAATACACTTCCCACATCTATCCATTGTCCTAGAATCTTTATTAGGAGGATGGATAGTTGAACTCACCTCAGAGAGCTCCTTCTTGGTCACTGCCACCACAACAATGGCATCTACTGCAATGCCTTTTTTTTCCAGAAGGCCTTGTCTGAAGGAGCGGTTATAATTTTATTTGGTCTGTGGGGAACAGGCTCAATGGAGTCTGGGGTCTCCCATGGCTGCAGTGAGATTGAATCTATGAGCTTATTAGTTGATGAAGTCACCCAAGAGGTAGATGGGTGGGAACCAAAGACAGCCAGATACATTGACTCCTCAGGTGAAGGATTGCTGGACTGCCAGCCACCCCTCTGTTTCAGAATCTCCAGAATCTCCCCAAACAAAATGTCCTCAGGGGGTGATCATGGGGATCCTTCACCCTCATCAAGGTCATTGTCTTCTGTGACTGACCCCTCCATAGAGTCTAAATGCTTCCTCTTGCATAATCTCTTCCTAGGTACCTCCTCAGTGGGGTAGTCTGGGGAGGTATCAGAAGAGTCAGGGGTGCCTGGATGGGTATCCTGGCACTTGAGGTCCCATTGTTCTTGTGGAACTTGATGGTGAGAACAGGAATGCTGGGTATTCTGCTGGTATAGAGGATCAGGGGGAATAGGTGACTTTTTAGTTGCAGTGGCAACTATAGTCCTCTCCAAGGCCCCACAGTGTGAATGTTCCTGAATGTACAAGGACTCCAGCTCCAACAAGCCAAGCTTTCGGGATGGGGACTTTCCAGTCCAGAAGAGAGCTGGCCAGGGGTTGAAGCCGGAGCTGAGCTCACTTTTGCCAAAGCCCCGAGGCACATTGACTGCTCCAAAGACTTGGGAGTTGAATGCACTTGAGGTTCACAATTTCATTACGGCTCTGGGAACTCTCCGGCTTTGAAATGGCCGATGAGCTCTGAGTGAAGTTCTGATGTGAGGAAGAGGACATCTTGGATCAGAGCTGAAAGGCAGCAGACATATCAGATCCAACAGCTCCAAATCTTTCCCTGAAGTCAGAGGAGGAGGAGGAAGAGGGGTTGGATGGTTTAGACAGACCTGGCACATTGACTGCTCCAAAGACTTGGGAGTTGAATGCACTTGAGGTTCACAATTTCATTACGGCTCTGGGAACTCTCCGGCTTTGAAAAGGCCGATGAGCTCTGAGTGAAGGTCTGATGTGAGGAAGAGGACATCTTGGATCAGAGCTGAAAGGCAGCAGGCATATCAGATCCAACAGCTCCAAATCTTTCCCTGAAGTCAGAGGAGGAGGAGGAAGAGGGGGGTGGATGGTTTAGACAGACCTGGCACCGTAAGTGCTGTGGTTGAGGTCGAGGGGACTTAGTGATGGCCTGCACTCACAAAATCTTCTGCACCATTGGTTCCACATCTTCTTCAGTAAGCCTCCTGGTTGACCAAGAGGAGGAGGAGGCAGATGGGAACCTTGGTCTTGATAAAAAGGAGGACCACACCCTCGATGGAACCGGATCATAGGTCGGAGAGTATCGTGTCCTCAGTAAAGTCAAAATAGATTTAAATGGACAAGTTGTCCGATCTAACATCAATGGATCTGTTCCATCCTTACTAGATAGGATTGGACCTGAAGAAGTTGGATCCAACAGAGTAGAGATCTGTGCCAAAGGCTCTGATCAGATCATAGACTCCGTAGACTTGGAAGGTTTTGACATTTTAAGATTTGGCTCCGAGTTATCTGTTGATGCTGAAGAGGGTCTCTTTATTCTCTTATCTAAAGATTTAGAGGAAAGGGATGAAGCTGGACTCGAATGAGCTATTTTTTTCTTAGAGGATGAACCAGATTTATGTTTACCTGCAGAAATAGCCTCCTCAAAAGCAGAAGGCAACATGCCCCTTAAAACGAGCCTATTCTTCCTCTGCACTAAAGCTCAATGATTAAATGAGTGGCAGATTGCACAATCCTCTTGCAAGTGTAGGTGGCCAAGACAAGACACACACACAGTGTGAGGCACTTACAGGAACTTTGTGCATTTTTTGAAACCAGCTAGTTTCTCCTTTTCTCCACCATAACGAAAGGAAGGAACAGCAGAGAATCCGCTCACACAAGCACACACACTTAGGGAAGAAAAGGGCAGTGAAAGAGAAAGTTTTTATTTATTTATTTATTTTTTTTTTATGAAATAGATAGAAGCAAAGGAAGGGGAGAGCTACTAACAATAGTAGTTTAAGATATACCCATAAAGTTAAAAGAAGAGGGAAGTAACCTAAAAAAAAATGTTTACTGGCAGGAAAGAGAAAGAAGAAACAAAATTAACCTAATTAAAAGAACAGTTATTGTAAGGAAAGGTTATAAACAAAGATAGAAATGATTAATTACAGTAAAAATATAATGAAAAAGAGATTATGGAAGAAAGGAATTTTTAACTATATGACCTGACACCAAGAGCTAGCTGATTGGACCACGTCTTCACAAAGCGGCAAATGAGATCTGAGGTAATGAGGAGAGATGCATTGTGGTTAAGGGGAGGTATCCAAGAGGTTTTTGGTTGGCCCAAGCTTGAACGGCCAAGTCAGATCTGATGGATTGGATTTGGACCCATATGTGAGGATGAGATGAAAATTTGACAATATCAGATCTAATGTTTCCCTTAACTTAAGATGGTTTATAAACTCTGCCACCTAGTTACAGTTAGGCATGATATCAAATTGCTTTAATAGCTGTCCTCACTAGATTAGCATGTGCACTGCCCTTGATCCCACTCATTTACACCCACAGGATCTTTGCATGACAAAATACTAAAAATAATGTTCTCAGATTCATTCACCTAGTAAGTCCGATCAAGCATCGTTGTACTACAATTAGCAATTGCTCCCAGGCACTGCTACAGATCTGAACCTGGGCTCACATTCAAACTACTCAAGGAGAGATACTACCCTCCTGTTGGCATCCATTAGTTCAAAGTTTGTCATATTAATTTAATTTTCAATGTACTATCATGCTGAACAGGCCCACTTTAATAATAGCTACCTGCAAAAGATGTTTCCACACATGCAGGCACCAAGCCGCCTCCCACATACCACCACTACCAAAGCATAATACAAGATCTATCCCCAGTCCTGGAACTTACTCTAACCCTAATCCACAAACATTTTCACACACACACACACACACACACACACACACACACACACACACACACACACACACACACACGCACTCAGTGCTGTAATGCAATCTTGCACATCTTCACTCCAGCACCTGTCCACATAAAACTTAATTCACCTGTATACCCCTATGTACCTGCACCATTTAAAATGTTAACTTGACCATTCCATACCCACATAAATGAGTGATCTGCTATATGTACAGCCCCTGCTCTTTTTTTATACTCACATCAACTGGTCAACCAAATGTTTAATAATTTTAGTAATCCTTTTTGAGATGTACTTAAATTTCTCTCTCTCACTCTATATATATATATATATATATATATATATATATATATATATATATATATATCTATGGGTCTACTTTACTTACCTGAAACGTTATTCACCGACACTCCGTTGACCGACACCTAAAGACCGACAGTACGTGATACCGAAACTGTAACACGCCAACGATCGTAATCCCGACAATTGCACTTAACAGCAAATCATGTAATATTCAGCATTACTGTATAAGTATACCATACATCTACAGGGAAGTAGCCTACCATGATCAGTATTTGTGAGCATTTCACAAATACTGATCATGGTAGGCTACTTCCCTGTAGATGTATGGTACACTTATAAGGCGTGTTACAGAGTCGGTATCTCGTACTGTCGGTCTTTAGGTGTCGTTCAACGGAGTGTCGGTGAATAACGTTTCGGGTAAGTAAAGTAGACCCATATATATCTATATCTATATATATATATATATATTGTGTGTGTGTGTGTATGGGTGTGCTACATATCAGGGAAAAGACTCAACGTCATCCGCCTAAGTAAATCTATATATTTATATCTTTGTCTCTATCTGTCAATCTATCTATCTATCTATCTATGGCTGTACTGCATATTAGTGAAAGCACTTAAAGTTGATTGCTTAAACATCAACTCAATAGATCACACAGTCCCCATGGGAAAGGGAATATTCCTCTTCCTGGGGATTTTCAGCCTCACACACCTGTCAATCAACTGCTTAGGTGACCATATGCAGTCAAGTAGGCAGCTGTAGACATTACACACACTTGAGATTTTAAGGTATATACATGTAGATAGATAGATAGATAGATAGATAGATAGATAGATAGATAGATAGATATAGATATATAGATAGTTATACATAGATATATTGTCACATAGGACTGCTGTGGCAGGGCCTGAGCCATACAAGCACACAGCTGATGGAGCCAGGAGAACATGTTGCTGAGTACAGGACAGGGTGTGTTTGACAGTGTGAAGCAAGCAGGCATATTACCCCCGGGAAATTAAAGGACAACAGCTGCCTATAGAGCCATATCAAGGCCTATGTCCCCTAGGAAACAAGAGTTTTGTCCTACAAGTGTAGAGATGATTATTGAGAGGAGTCTTGGGGAGCTAGAACTATGGTATTGTGGTCATCCCTAAAAAGTGAAGTAACGTAAGTATCCCTGAGGCTTTTTTATGAAACAGGGACTAGTGGGTGCAAAACTAAAAAGAATGAAATATTTTGACTGGTCTGTAAGTACTAACCAGTTTTCACTGATATTGAAATGACGATCAATATACTACGCCAGAAGGAACATTTATATAGAACTCTGGAAATACTTTCTTGTTAATTGACTGTTTTAGTCTGCTGTTATTACAAAAAGCTACATATTTTCATTCTTCTTAAAAATAACCCTCACATAGAAACTTGAGAACTGGTTGCAAGACTTTTTTTTTTAATCAAAGACTCTAAATGATGCATTTTATAATTTGTATTGCAGCAAGCAGAAGATTTTTTTTTTCTTTTGCAAATGTCATTTTCCTACCTGTTTTGTCTGAATTTTCCCCTCCCTAGAATGAGGTATACAAGTTCTGCATAGCTTATTTATCAATTACAGCCTAACTGCTTAACAGAAGTATGGACGAATGCTGCCTTATACAGTGTTAGGAACATTGTGCTGTACTGCATGAGAAACTTTCTAATAAAACTGAAGGACTAGGAAACCCATGCTCCAATACACGGAGTTTTTTCTGGTCTAAAGGAACAGTATGGCAGTAAAATGTATTACCTTGAAGATCTGTAAAATCCTAGTATGGGATTCAGAATGGCCTACTGCCAGTGGTAAGCCCCAACATAGGTGTAAACCACTGGCAGTAGCACTTTTCAATTCATATACAGGCCCACCACAGGTAAAATTACAGTGATGGGCCATCTCCACAGCCATGCTAAATGCTAATGAGGAATTATGGGGGAGTGGTCCCCAGAAGTGCCAATTGGAAATGATTTATGACCCCAAGGGATTCAGAAACTTGCATGAATGTGGAAATTAGCATGACCAGCGATGTTAATTAACACAGCAAAAATGCTACTTTCCCCATTATTTCCAATAGAAGAGACAGCATTACTTGTAAGTACTTAAGTACTGGGGATTTTAGAAGAGGCAAAATAGTGTGTGTGTTTGTGTGTGTGTGTGTGTGTGTGTGTGTGTGCGTGTGTGCGTGTGTGCGTGTGTGTGTGTGCGTGTGTGTGTGTGTGTTTGTGTGTGTGTGTGTGTGTGTGAGAGAGAGAGAGAGTGAAAGGGGAGATGCTAATTACTGCTGAAAAATGATGTTTAGCACTAGCAGTAATTGCACTCATTTCAGACGTGCAAATTAGCTGATAATGATGTCTTCCACATTACAGCTAATCATTTCTCTAAATCTAATTTATAGTGCTTAAGTCTGTAGTGTTTGTTTAAGCTGCTCCTTTTGACCACAGTAGTTTATGTCAATGGTGGGATTTCTCTGAATCCCATCCCTTGTGTCAGTACAGGGATTTGACCTGGAAAAGATTACTTGTGGGAATGAAAAGGAGCAATATTAAAAAGGTATAGCTTTTTGTACTGTTGGTGATAACTAAAACCTGTGTGGACTGACCTGTAGCAGCTGAGCTATGTGTAAACTGGAAAAAATATATCATTTAGGTTTTAGTGAACTGTAATAAAGCTTAAATGAGTCTGACTACAGACTTTCAGGAGAAAGCATCAGCCACTGTCCAGCATCTACTTAGCCTGCAACAACAAACTAGGTGAAGCTAAAAGAAGACATTTTTTGTAGACCTGGACACCCACCTGAGGTGTAGTTTCTTATATTTTTCACCTGGAAATTAAGTAACATCACAAAAAACTAACAATGTTTAAGCTGAAATTGCAATTAGAATCAAATTTTAACAATGTAACTGAAATTATAGTAATCTTGGTTGTAGACAAATTTGAAAGAACACTGCCTAGCTATATAAATAGGCAGGGCTGATGTTACCATTTTAGGGGCCCCCAGCAAATGTCAAGTTAGGGACCCCTGGACACTTCCAGTCTAAGTATCATACTGTCACTGCCACTCCTGCTAAGCACCCATTTAGTTAATGCTGCTGCATTTCAGTGCTATACACAGACAGAACTGTAACTACAACAATTGTAATACTACACACAGACTGAACTGTAGCTACAACAGTTTTAGTACTACACACAGACTGACCTGTAGCTACAACAGTTTTAATACTACACACAGACAGAACTGTAGCTACAACAGTTTTAATACTACACACAGACTGAAGTGTAGCTACAACAGTTTTAATACTACACACAGACTGAACTGTAGCTACAACAGTTTTAGTACTACACACAGACTGACCTGTAGCTACAACAGCTTTAATACTACACACTGACTGAACTGTAACTACAACAGTTTTAATACTACACACCGACTGAACTGTAACTACAACAGTTTTAATACTATACACAGACTGAAGTGTAGCTACAACAGTTTTAATACTACACACAGACTGAACTGTAGCTACAGCAGTTTTAATACTACACACAGACTGAACTGTAGCTACAACAGTTTTAGTACTACACACAGACTGATGTGTAGCTACAACAGTTTTAATACTACACACAGACTGAACTGTAGCTACAACAGTTTTAATACTACACACAGACTGACTTGTATCTACAACAGTTTTAATACTACACACAGACTGAACTGTAGCTACCACAGTTTTAATACTACATACAGACTGAACTGTAGCTACAGCAGTTTTAGTACTACACACAGACTGACCTGTAGCTACAACAGTTTTCATACTACACACAGACAGAACTGTAGCTACAACAGTTGTAATACTACACACAGACTGAACTGTAGCTACCACAGTTTTAATACTACACACAGACTGAACTGTAGCTACAGCAGTTTTAGTACTACACACAGACTGACCTGTAGCTACAACAGTTTTAATACTACACACAGACTGAACTGTTGCTACAACAGTTTTAATACTACACACAGACTGAACTGTAGCTACCACAGTTTTAATACTACACACAGACTGAACTGTAGCTACAACAATTTTAGTACTACAAACAGACTGACCTGTAGCTACAACAGTTTGACATTATGACAGGTCAGTGCACCACACTATATTGGACCATCTCACAACGGGGACATTCACAGTGATAGGTATTTAGTTAAAAAATGATACAGCAACCCTATGTAAGGGCTGCCTAGAATTGAAACAGAGCCCAAGACAAAGGACTCTGTGGCACCCCTACTGCATACTGTTTTTCCAAGCCACATGCACACATCCTTCAGTGCTCTCTCCCTGGTTTCGCACCATTCCAGGCTTCCCATGCCATGCACATTACTTTCTTCTTCCCTTTCTTATATGTTGTCTTACTCTTAATTTTTCTTCAAGAATTCACGACTTTCTATATGTTCTGAGTGCATTTTAAAGTTTGCTTGTTCATTTTACAAACTTTCTTTTCATTGATGGGTTGAACAAAAAGTATGATTAAGGAAAAAAAAGTTTAATGTAGCCTTTCAGCTTTACTTCTCCTTGCATTCCTTCAAAATACTTTGCCTGGCCAAGTTAGCACGGTAATAAATGTGTAGGAAACAGCAATATTATGTCAGGCATCCCCTGCAAGCTATAGGATTATAGATGCTCTTAGATGAATTTTACAGCATTTTCCCAGAATTTTGATTCAGTGATTGCCTAAACAAAAATCAGAAATAATAAAGAATTTCAGTCTTTACAGGAGATATACATTGTGTCAAAGGCTTAATGTTCAAAGTTGGCTAAATAGTAGTTCCAAATAAACTAAAACAAAAATACATCACCTACCCCATATCTTCACTAATAAACTGCTCTATCACCGAACAGTACATTCCCAAATTATGGAAAATCTCTCATATCATACCACTTCATAAGGGTGGCCCATCTAGACATAACTGACGACCGTCCCATTGCCATTCTATCCCCCATTGCCAAAATTCTAGAGAAATGTATCCAGCAGCGACTCATGAATTACCTCACTACTAACAACCTACTCCCCAGCACCCAGCATGGCTTCAGGCCTAAACACAGTACTAACTCAGCTGTCATAACTTTACAGAGACCATTTGCCACCTTAGAAATGAAGGACAATTAGTCTCAGCCATTTTCTTAGATATGTCAAAAGCTTTTGACACAATGTTCAATCAGCTGCTGCTCAACAAACCTGCCACTTACAATCTCAATACCGCACCCCTAACATGATTTCACAGTTTTCTATCTGACTGTCAACACGCAACTAAATGGGCAAACAGTCTCTCCCTGCTATTACCAGTTAACACAGGGGTACCACAAGACTCCGCACTTGGGCCCCTCCTCTTCATAATATTTACCAACAGCCTATATACTGCCACCCAACATGCCACCATCATACAATCTGCAGATAACTCCTCCCTTATCTGCTCAACCCACTCCCCACAAGAACTCCAACACAAAATGCAGTTATCATTCCAAGACATTGAAAAGTACCTCACTAGCCACCAACTCATCCTAAATCCAAATAAGACCAATCTCATAATTTTCTCTAATAAAGCTTTCAAACCCAGTACCTAATCCCTCTCCATACTATCTAACAACTGTACAAAAATCAAACCTACCAATCAGACCAAACTGCTAAGGGTAACCATAGATGACTCACTAAAATGTGATAAACACATCTATCTAACCATCAAAAAAATCCATTTTAAACTAGGTGCTATATACAGGGTTAAACCTATACCTTAGACAACAAGCTGACTGGCCACTGCAAGATGCCACTTGCTATCCACCCTCCTATACTGCTCTGAGGTCTTTACTAACCTATCAAAAACCAACCTAAATAAACTAGACTCCTGCTATAACAGAATAGCTAAGTTTGTCACCAACCAACCACACAGAACACACCACTGCACTGCTCTCTGGCAGCTCAACTGGCTAGAACTTCCCAACCTATTATTACTAAAACAACTTTCACTTACCCATAAAATCATGTTCAAACCTACTGACTGCCCAGCTCTATAAAACCTACTCCAGCCAAACACAAACTATGGACTCCTCAGGTCATCTCATCCAACAAACTAATGCTAAAAGTAACCCAGTCTCACAGCTATCACGGAGACTCCCTCTACTCCCATAAAATAGCCAAAGACTGGAACACTGTTCCTCAACAGATAACTAAAACCCCCAACCTGTCCACATTTAAAGCTACCCTAAAAGACTATAAAACTGATAGTTGGCTTTGCCCCTGTATTGTTCCCAACTGATATTCTTCCTATGTTTTCCCACTCATCTCACCCATGTTAGCTCAAATAGTGCTCATCCCACTTAGGGCTGTCCCACTATCTGTCTTATCTCATCCCACTTAGGGCTGTCCCACTATCTGTCTTATCTCATCCCACATAGGGCTCTCCCACTATCTGTCTTTTCTTTATTAATCTTTGTTCCTTCAGATGACCCGACTTGTAAAACTACATAACCAATTTTGCTCTTTCAGACATAACTCACCTTTTAAAACTACATGACTTATGTACCTCATATCTATTGTAAAAAAATCCCTGTATGCCTGAAACATGCATGTTTATATTGTATTCTGTTATTATATTTTGATATAATATTTTTGTTAAGCTCATTTACATATTGTTAGCAATGTACTACTTAAACTAAGTTTACTGCTTGTACCTTAATAATGTTCTTTTTGTTCTGATGCTTTTCACCCTGGGTCTCCGCAGAAAATGTTTTTTTCAACCCAGTCATACACTACTTGGTTAACAAATGTAAATAAATAAAAAATAAATAAATTATGTTGTATTTCTTTTATTATTAGTACATACTTTGTATATACTTTTAACTTAAAATTCTTCCTCTACCTATATTTGAGAGTTGCTGTTAAGATATTTAATTTTTGGATGAAATATTTAACATGCATATATAAGTTACGCAAGTAAATGCAGTAGAACCAGCAGAGAAACAGCCCACGCCAACCAAAGTAATATGCAATCGTTTATTGAGTGCTTTCATCAGCTCCATCACCTGACTTCTTCAGAATAAGTACATCACTAAACAACAAGATATTTATAGTAAAAAAAGACATCACATGACAATACTCAGACTTTTGACTCAAACCACTAAACAAGCTAATTAACACCAATATAAGCCATTTTATAGTTCATAATAAGCACTACAAACAAATAAATATAAAATATACATATATTTAAAGCTTACATGAATAGTTGTAAAAACAATAAAAATCTTTCCTAGTGCTTAAATTAACCAAATACTTGAAATAACCAAATAAATGAACGCAATTTCAGAAGGCTAGTTATACTAACGCTATCATTAAGACCGGGTGGGTTGGTGGCGTTAAATTTAATTTGCCACTATAATTCTTTAAAATGAAGTATATCCTCCAATGGGCCAACCCGTGGATCTGGTGTAACTTTTTCTACAACTAAAAATTTAAAGGTGTGACCGGGATATTGTGAAACATGTTTATATAAGGCACTATTGGGACTAGCAATTCTTATATCACGAATGTGTTCGTAAACCCTATCCTTAAAACTCCTCTTGGTTTTACCAATGTAAAACCCTGCACATTGACAACAAATAGCTGCATATATCACCCCCTTCATGATACATGGGTAATTATCTTTAGCATAAACTTTTATTCCGTTAATGATTATCTCATCCACTGAATGAATAAATATACACTGTGCACAAAAAACACAAGCATGAGTACCCCTACCTTGCCGAACTCCAACAATGTTGGTACTCTGCAATAGCTCCTTAAAGGTCTTACCCCTTCTAAAAATTATGCTAGGGGATGGCCCTATCTTGTCAATAATGTCCCCTTGGCTACTAAAAATAGTCCAATTCTTCCTCACTACATCAACAATGGCAGTGTGATCAATGGAAAAATGTGTTACAAAAGAGTACCTGAAAAATCCTACATGTTCCTGTTTATTCACCTCATTGTGAATATATGAATTGCCTTGATATTCTGAGGGCAAAATGTCTCACTCAAGAGTGGACTAAATACCCCTAATGCCCTCTTATTAGTTATTTCCTCCAAGGCCCTGTTAATCAATTTAGTCGGGTAATCCCTCGCTAGTAACATGTCTTGCAAAATTTTACACTGGAATTGGTAGTCCATCTCCCTATTTACCATACGTGAAATACGAACAAATTGTCCCTTTGCGAGACCCTTCTTAACATGCTCTGGATGGCAACTGGTGTAACGTAATAAACTATTACTGTATGTGGGCTTTCTATATAATTTACTAACCAAACCCTTGTTATCAGACCCTTTACTAACAAGGGCATCAAAATAATTCATACTATCCTTATTATAGTTGTACGTAAACTTAAGAAAGCCTGTAGTTCCATTAAGGAAATCTAAAAATTATTTCACATCATTCTCATCTCCCTTCCATACAAAAAACAAATCATCAGTATATCTTAAATATAAATTCCATGATCCTGCAAAAATAGAATTGAAAAGAAACTTCCGTTCCCACATACCCATTATGATGTTCTCAAAGATGGGGGCACAACATACCCCCATAGCTACCCCTGTTCTTTGTTTAAAGAATTGCCTTTCAAAATACACAAAATTGTGTTTAAGGACTAGCTCCATAAGGGTAACTAATACTCCCACATCACTGTTACTGCACTTATTGGAGTTAAAAAGGAATTCCTCAAACCATTCGAGCCCCAATGTGTGAGGAATGACATTAAACAAATTCACCACATCCACTGTTAAAAAAGAAACATCATCTACTTCACCCAGTCCATTTAGTCTTTTTAAAAAATGTCATGAATCAATACAAAGATGCTCTTCATCTACCAGGACAGACTTCAGCCTAAAGTCAATGTATTTACCTATGAAAAAGGTTTTGGAGCCCGTTACACTAACTATAGGTCTCATGGGGGGGGGGGGTTTAGAAGATGTTTATGAATCTTAGGGATACCGAAAATATTCGGTACCCTAGGGTGGTTGACACTGAAAATATTATATACCTCCATATCAATTTGGCCTTGATCCACCAAATCCTTCAAGGCCAAATCTATTTGGTGATGGGAAATGTTAACATAATTATGTGACACTTCTTCATAAAGTGTATTATCCCATAACATTGTATTTATTCTGTTATTGTAGTCAGTTTAGTTATTAAAACCAGCCCTCCCCCTTTATCGGGCTTCATTACCCTCAAGGTTTTATCAGACACTAATTTGTTAAGTAACTTTCTTTCATTGACATTAAGATTCCACAAACTATCATCAACATTCTTGTTACTAATGATAGCTGTGAAATCAAAATCACAAAGAGTATCAAACAAACTTAAAACAATAAGTAAAGGTGGATTCCACGTACTACTTCTATGTAAATTATTATCAGAAAACGCTTCATTTCCAAACATTAACTATAAATTAAGTTTCCTCACAAAAACTTTCAAATCTAAACTCAATTTAACCAAATTGGCTCTGGCAGTAGGAACAAAATTAAAACCTTTACTAAGTATTTCCAGCAAATTTACATCTAGCGGCTACATAGAATAATTGAGTATAACAAAATCACCTTTCATATTGCTATGAGCCATATAACCACTTGCACAAAAATCATTTACATTACTGCTAATGTCATCAAAATGTTCTGAATCAGTACAAAAGTTAATGCCCATCGGCTCACCATTAGGTATGCCAAGGTGGTTATCTAATTCCACCTGTTGGACCATCTCTCTCCATTCCAAGAAGTATCTCCTCGTTGGTACCTCCCCCACTGCTGATTCCATTGAGGCCTGTGTTGTGGTCTACCTGTTTGATTCCATATCCTTTCGGATCTGCGTGGTGGATCCCACCCTAAAGGGGTTTCATTGGCCGGTCGCTCTTCAGCTCTTCCTCCAGAAATCTCTCCATGACCTCCTACTGGATCATTAATAATCTGTACACTTTTGATAGGTGGGGGTTTCGGATAGGCAGAACCAGCGTGATACGCTGCTATGTCTCTTTGTAACTTTTTACCTTTTCTGAGTTGAATGTCTGCAATAGATCTATCAGTCTTGCTCAGAATGGCTTTGTATGTCAAAATAGATGATTCAAAAAGTAAATCATCGTGTAAGGTTTTATCAAGATCACTCAATTCTGCATATAGTATATCTATAGCCTTTTGGTTATGTTTCATAAGCACCTCCAGCAATTCCATACCTTATTTGTCAAACCGTTTATTGAGCACTTTCGTCAGCTCCATCACCTGACTTCTTCAGAGTAAGTACATCACTAAACATCAAGATATTTATAGTAAAAAAAGACATCACATGACAATACTCATACTTATGACTCAAACCACTAAACAAGCTAATTAACAGCAATATAAGCCATTTCATACTTCATAATAAACACTACAAACAAATAAATATACAACCACCAACCTACCCGATCTTAATGATAGTGTTAGTATAACTAACCTTCTGAAATTGCATTAATTTTTTGGTTAATTCAAGTATTTGGTTAATTTAAGTACTAAGAAAGTTTTTTATTGTTTTTACTATTCATGTAAGTTTTAAATATATGTATATTTATTTGCTTGCAGTGTTTATTATGAAGTATGAAATGGCTTATATTGGTGTTAATTAGCTTGTTTAGTGGTTTGAGTCAAAAGTCTGAGTATTGTCATGTGATGTCTTTTTTTACTATAAATATCTTGATGTTTAGTGATGTACTTATTCTGAAGAAGTCAGGTGACAGAGCTGACGAAAGTGCTCAATAAATGGTTGGATATTACTTTGGTTGGTGTGGACTGTTCCTCTGCTGGTTCTACTGCATTTATCTGGTTTGGTTCTTTGTGGTTCAAAGTTATGCAAGTATTCAATGATGTCTGCAAATGCACATGTGCACATACATGTATAAGAGCAGACAATCTCACATTTATACAGAAATTTGGATACACATCCTTCCCCCATATATAACCACACACACGCACACGCACACACGCTCACACACACACACACACACACACACACACACACACACACACACACACACACACACACACATACATGCTTAGGGTTCATAGACATCTAAACAATAGCAGCTAAAAGAAATATCTAACCTGGTTTGCAACACACACAAAGTTGTCCAGCAATTAGAGCCACTTTCTTGACTGGGTGCACCTCAGATGCCATATTGTGATCAAATGAATATGCTCGCTCTCTCACTGATGCATGCACATGCATACACACACAAGCACACACACACAGCAGTTACAGCCACTTTGACTGTGTACACCTCAGCTCTCATATTGTGATCTAATGAATGAATAAATTAATTAACAGTAATGTGCAGTGTAAAGCATTATACCCCCCCCACACACACACACACACACCATTCTAACTGCTGCTATTTCTGCATTTATTCTCATTGTTCCCTTTTATTTTAGTCATTTTAAGAGCCATGCAAGGTGAATAGAAATGGTAGGTCTGTGTAACTGCTTCTGCAGTTGTTGTTGTGTCTTTCGGCTTATCCCGGTCAGGGGTCGCCACAGCAGAACTCTGGTCCGCTAATGTTTGGTAGTGGATTTTTACATGCCGAGTTATTTACTTTTGTTTATTTTTAGTTTTTCTTTCTTTTTTTTTTATTTTTTAATTCTTTACCCTTTTTATACTCAGTTACTGCAGGCAGAAATGCATTTCAGAAGTGTAACCAAGATGATGGACATTTTTTCTCCAAGCTTTGTGGCAGTTTGATATATTATCATGAAGTGTCTGTCTCCTTAGGAATTATGAGAAGTGGTTTGAACTGAAGGAAAAGTCTAAGCGTCAGTTGTAAAATATAGATTTATGAACAAGGATCATGTCAGAAAGTAACAAGTAATTTGAGGAATAGGGGGAATCCTAGATATAACATAGCCAGTAGTTATCTTTATAGGATGAATTAAATAAATGTGTATGCTTTCTCACCTGTTGCTTTAAATGTAGGAAAGTAAAAAGAAGGATAATGTTTTGAAAGCGGAGTCATGACAGAATACAAAAGTGTGTAGAGACAGAAATAAAATATACCAATATTACTATGAAAGATTGCATTCAGAGCAACGTATTGCTTTTGTGGACTGGTGTTATGAAGTACAGACATTTCTACATGAAGAGCAGCAGATACCCCAGCTGGATATCAGACTACAGCAGAACTTGGCTCTACCTGTAACATGACAAGAAATGCAACTGTCTATTAAGCCTACTACTGTAGGAAGAATAAAACCACTGGGTTAGGTGGTATCCCAGTAGAAGTATATCATGAGCTAAATCAGAAACTGTACACAGTCCTCTTGGAATTGTTTCAAGACAGACAATAAGAAATAACCCAGATATGTCATCTGTGCTTCCTATCTTCAATGTTTACCCAAAGCAGGGGGGAAATACAGCTAGGATTACAATTTACTATCCCTTTTCGGTATTAAATGTGAATGTAAAAATGTATGCCCACATTGTGATCACAGGATTGCACGATTACTTTACTGCAACAATTTCTAATATTCTAGCATGATTTGTCCCAGGAAAAAAGAATGCAGCTTGCTCAAACTACAGTGACTCTAAAGTTGGCCCAGTAATTAGAGGAAGGTACTGTAATGGCCTCTGATGGTATTAGATTGGGCTACTTCTGGAGGGTTAAGGATACTTTTCAGATCTAATACAAAATTATGGATGCTGTGGTAATTCAGCATAGAAATACAAGGCCTGTGGTGGCAACTAACAAATTGCCATAGGCTTTTCATCTTTAAAAATGAAAATAAGCTGTGTTCACCATTCCCTCCTTTTATTTTTGTTTTTGCTTACAACCCGAGCCCTTAAACTGTGTTTTACAAAAGGGACACTGTACTTGGGGTTAACATTGCAGTGGGATGGAGATTACCTGGACAGGCAACCACTCAAAAAGTCCATAAAAATACTGTAGAACCACAAGAAGAAGAAGGCCTCCAGTCTTCAAACAGGAAAAAGTTTATTCACGTCTTTCCCTCTCTCTCTAGCACCTCTGCTAACAAGCCTTCAAGGAGTACATGGGATGGAGATTATCTCTTTATTTTTCACCAATGATTGTTGTACTACTTACTAGGGATAATGAAAGAGATGTAGAGAAGATTCATGGCTTTGTTGTTGTTAAATTCTGGGGAGACAGAGTTACACCATGTTGACAAGGCAACACTAAATCCAAAAGAAAGATGCCCACTTAAATGCTTTACTTAAAGTAAAAACCAACCCAGATGCTAATCCTCTTGACAGATTTCTTCTTTATATTTTCAGTTACTTTGCAGTTTGGAAGATGATAGATTTTTCATTAGGTGCTGCGGTAGCATTGTCGCCTCACAGTAAGACGCTGACCGGTTCGACTCTCAGCTAGAGCATCTTCTGCATGGAGACATGCGTGAATGGGCGTACCTTCATTGAAGGTTGTGCATTAGGGCTGGCAACTCAGCACTTAAAATCCATGGCCAATCATTAGCGGACCGGAGTTCTGCTGTGGCGACTCCTAACCGGGAAAAGCCGAAAGACACAACAACAGGGGGAGTTAAAATAGAGGAGATATATTTTGCATCCTTAATGTGTTACATTCTGAGATGTATTACAGGTAAGAGCTTGGCTATTCAGTTTATAAAGGTTAGTAAGGATTGTTTTCAGTTGTCTAGATTTTACAAATTAAGCAGATGCCTTCTTTATATGGTTAGTTTGGGTAGGTTTTTGTAATGCTTATAATTAGGAGTCTAAATATGGCATGAAAGGTATTTGCTATGGTCACTACAGCAGAGATGTGTTCTAAATACTACCCAGGAGGCCTTAAGAAAGGTAAGATGGGCTGATGGTATTAAACAAACATACAGCCAAGCTATACTATTATGGAGCATCCTTTAGTAAAAACTGGGGGTAGTGAGATGTGGTGGAAAACTGAGATGATACAGATGTAAGGTCACCTAAAGATGTGACTGTGGAAATTCATGGGAAGCTGGTTTGGTATCCTTTGTGTGTCTTGCAACAAAACTGAAGTTACCACCAAGACTTCTCTGTAAATATTTACAGATCAGAGATAGTATGCAGTTAATGTGGAATGGCTGACAACTCTTCAGAATAAAGTCCTCCCCCTTCTTTTACAATGAAAAACAAGGACTCAGCCTGAAGGAAGTTAGGGTGCTTTATTGGTACAAGCTTATGAATAGTAAAGGGATTGATTTCATTGTAAACTAGAAAATATGTTAAGTTTAGGAATTTCAGTATAAGATAACTAATTATTACGAAAGTGACTTCATGTCATTGTACAACCTTTTTAAACCATATACTTAATACATGGAAAGATGGATATTATTTTCTCTGGGTAGATGTTTGGTACTTCATGTAGAAATGTCTGTACTTCATAACACCAGTCCACAAAAGCAATACGTTGCTCTGAATGCAATCTTTCCTAGTAATATTGATATATTTTATTTCTGTCTCTACACACTTTTGTATTCTGTCATGACTCCACTTTCAAAACATTATCCTTCTTTTTACTTCAGGCTTCAGTATAAATATAGAATGCATTTGCTGCTTTCATTTCAACTGAGAACATATCACATATATTTTTCTATGTCCATCTGGCAAGACTATATGGATAGCACTGTGGGAGGTGGGGGTCACCAATCTTGGAAGTTCATCACTCTACCAAGAGTAATTTTTGGTGTGATAACTTTTTTGATATGCTGTATTCACAAAGAGCATGTTTACTGATCTTTCTGAAAAGCTGTTATAGCAAAATCATTAACTGCTTCTTACTGCAAGGACACGGAGAAGTGGGACCTTAAGTTGTTCATTTCTTTTGTGAAAACATACAAGATGTTTTATAACTTTAGTAACATTGTCAATGATATCAAGGACTTGGACATTTCCAGATATCAGAAACCACTACTGTCTGAGCTATGCAATTCTGTTTAACAATAGAAACTACTAGTGTTAAATAATATAATATGTTAAGGAGACTGTATGGGAACTGTGGGACAGAAACATCTTTTCATTTTGTTGCATGAGTCACTCTGGCTTCCTCATCCAAATTGTTTTTCATGGAACATAACACACAGGAAACCTATAAGTTAATTGTGCATTTGACCAGAAATTTGTAAAAACACTTTCTTCTGTATCTTTTTCACACATCTTGCTCTGTCTATCACATTCTAACCCAATAAGCTCTCTGATGACTGATTCCAAGCTAGAGTGTTTTATATACACTCGTACACACTTTAAAGGCAGCTGACTCTGGATCGCTTCCCTGTTTAAAAAAAAAAAAAGATGACAATTTGTTTGCCTAGATACTGCAACCAATCAGATCCTTTGCTTCTCTGAAGTGTCCCTGATTGAGTGTAGCTTACTGACAAATAAAAAAAAAAAACAGAAAAAAGTTTGTGATAGCGAAGTGCTGAGGAACATACAGACAATAATAGAATGCACAGATTCAAATTTTCTAAGTATGTTGTACCACTTTTTTTATTATTTTATGAGTTGAGTGAACAGAGATGGAGAAATCTGTGGCTACTGCATGGGGGCCCTTGTTCACAGGGAGTTAATCAGGGGCCCACCGAGGCTGTGGGTTCTGTGGGTACCTAACGCCAGCTATGTAAATAGGTGTCGTGGAATGACTCTAAAACTTCCAAACAAGTACAAGTAACCTGCTACTAATTGAAATTGCAAACTCTATGTCAGACTTGTGGGTGCCAAGATCTAGAAAGTCTTTAGCTAAGTATATATATATATATATATATATATATATATATATATATATATATATATGGATTCACTTCAGAAGCTCGAATTAACAAAATCTCGAACTACAAATAACCGAAACCAAAAGATCGAGTTTTGGAAACTCGAACATCTGAAGCGAAACCAACAACAAAAAAAAGACAAACTTCACTTTTGCAGAGGGGCTTTGCCCCCTGCACCCCCCCATGTGGGGGGCTGTGTCCCCCACACCCCCCTACTTAAATAT
This sequence comes from Protopterus annectens, assembly GCF_019279795.1. NCBI lineage: Eukaryota > Metazoa > Chordata > Ceratodontiformes > Protopteridae > Protopterus > Protopterus annectens. The sequence goes on from NC_056729.1 coordinate 1,902,194,909, forward strand.
ACCAACTCCAAGATCACCCTACAGTGGGGAAATGGGAAATCTCCTGTCTTGCGCTGTATGCGGAAGTGCAAAACGGGAGATTTCTCATTTCCTGTCAACACTGCAAAAAAAATAAAACATTACGTACACACAGAGCATACAAGAATCCTTGCCTCTGTGTGCACGCAATGTATTAAGGTAAGTAAACTCTTATTTTTAAACACTACACATATTCGATTTACTGAAATCTTGATCATATGGTCTTGACCATATGAAATTCAAGATTTCAGTAATTCGATTATGTGAAGTGTTCCCATATATATATATATATATATATATATATATATATATATATATCTTGCGAATAAGACAAAACATTGTAATTTGAGTTGGTTTAAATATTCTAAAAAGGGCACATAGAAAAATATTGTGTGTTCATAGGAGGTTACTAGGCTATTGGCCCTGAGGCCCTTATAAGCCTAGCCAAGAGTGTAGCTCATGTTTAGACAAATCAGCACACTAACACAAGTTGTATACCTGTAATAGACAAGAATGCTAGCCAGACTAGCTGAACTAGAAAGCATGCCTATAGAATGTGATACTGCTATTAAGATGATTTGTTATGTATCAGAATTGTAAAATATGGTTTTGCTTATTTATTTTGTAACTGTGCAGTTTCTAATTTAATGTTGTGATACATGAAAAGACATAAAAGGATTGTTGGACTCATTGAAATTTCAACACAGAAAATGTAGGCTGCAAAGTTTTAATGAGTTGCTTCCTGTGATCAAATGGTAAGCAGGATTTGATTCCTTCAGTCCCCAATTGCTTACTATATAATGCCAATCAGGTCACTTCAGCAAGCAGTGCTTCTAAGTCACCCCTATAAATGGGTCACTTGCATCCCATGGGTTTACCCACTTAACCAATATCTAAAAATATATTACATTATTTGGAACAAAGCATGTTTGTAAGATTAAGACATCTAGATCACAGAAGATCCAAGAAAATGTGCACATAGGGAGAAAGATAATCCTGTATATTAAAGGAAAAAGGCATACTCTAATACAAAGTGTTACTCACAGTAACTCTGTGTTGCCTAACTCTAACATATGACGTAATAATTTGCAAAGACTTTTCCCAGTTCAAAGAGCTCCAGAAGATCTGGTATGGAAAAGTTCAACTACATTTATTACCACAAATGCATACCCCTAGTAAAGAAAACACACAAGGAGCAAAGATCTCATTTGAGTTGGAAAAGATAGACCCACACAATTTGGTTTTATGAAGGGTAGATCATACCTGCTCAACCTGGTTGGCTTCTTTGAGTCAGTCACCAGAGCTGTGGATGAGGGCAAGGCAGTTCATACAGCCTACCTCAATCTGGCTAAGGCCTTTGATACCATTCCCCACTCAGGAATTATTGATAAACTCACCAAACTAGGTATCAACCCCTATATCACTAGGTGGGTTACAAATTGGCTTACAGAAAGAACCCACAGTGTGAAAGTAGCGGACTCCAAGTCAGACTGTCGACCAGTCATGAGTGGAGTCCCACAGGGATCGGTCCTGGGTCCTCTCCTGTTTGGCATCTATTTCTCAGAAGTCCAGGCCAATACAGAAGGACTCTGGCTGACCAAGTTTGCAGATGACTGCAAGCTGGGAGTCATTATTAACTCCCCAAGTGATGTAGATATCCTACAAAAAGCCTCACTAAGACCAATGACTGGTGTCGAAACCATGGCCTTAAGCTTAATGCCAAAAAATGCATCGTCATCCCCTTTGGGAAAAACTCATTCCCACTAATTACCACATCGATGGGAGCCCACTGAACACTGAAGGCATTATAAGAGATCTGGGGACACAGGTTGACAGCAACATCTCCTTCGACCACCACATTACCACTGTGGTCAGAAAGTCCTTCTATGTGGCACATCTCATTACCAAGGGTTTTGCATCCAGGAAGAAAGAGGTCATTATCTCGCTCTACTCTTCCCTTATTAGGCCAGTAATTGAGTATAATGCCCCATTTGGCATGTACCTCACTAGACACATGCAACAGCTGGAAAGGCCATAAAAGTACCTCACAAAGAGGATCCTGGGCCTTAAACACATGTCCTATAGGGACAGACTCAAAAAACTCCAGCTAGTCTCTGTCTCATATCATCTACTAAGAGGCAATCTCTGCTTGACTTACAAAGACATGTCTGACCCAGCTCTGATAAAAATGCTACATCTAAAGAAATTCCAGTCCCTCCATACCACACACTCCAGAGACTCCAGCCTCATTATCACAATCAACAGAACATGCTGGCGGGACAGGTTCATAACCCAGAGATTGCCCATGCTCTGGAATAGACTTCCCATACATGTCGAGCAGAGCACCTCACTGGACCTCTTCAAGAAATCTTGACGAGTGGGTGGGAAAAAGAAAATTCATGCCAGTGATCACTCCAGTGGCTCTACTTGATAGAGGCTCTGGGAACTAATATCGGGTGGCACGATGCCAGGGCACTTCTATGGGCTAGGCTTGTAAAGGCTCCAGGGCCATTAGCCTAGTACACACCTGTGAACCTATGAACTGTAACACTATGTTTTACCAAAAGATTTCATAGGTTCATAGGTGTGTACTAGGCTAAAGTCTCTGGGGCCTTTACAAGCATAGCCATAGGATTACCCTGGCATAGTGCCACCCGACCTTAGTTCCCAGTGCCTTTGTTAAGTAGAGCCACTGTTACAGTGTGAAGATTTTCAAGGAAGGTGAGTCTCATATGAAGAAAGGTTGGCATAAAAACTGACAAGGAATGACTCATACTTTAGAACGCACTAAGTGAAGTACGTATAGAAACTGATGGAGAAAAAGATGAATTTTGTTACTGAAGGCAATAGGGAATGGGGACCTTTGCAAAAGTATAACCTTCTCCCTGCTGCACCAAAGCAGAAGCCAGTCAGAAAAACATAAGCAGGACTCTAGGGGTAAAGAAAATTAGACAAGGATGAAGAAGAGAAATGAGAAGTGCTATTACTCAAAGAGGAAGAATGCTGTTGTCATGGTTTGCCTTTCTAGATGATGAATTGAATAAAGGGGGAAGCCCGTGTTGCCACAGCTTCCCCTTCATGTTAGAACACTGCTGCGAATAATACTGAATTGGCTGAACTCCGAATAAACCAAGTTACATTCCAAAATACTAAATTGGCTGAACTCTGAATAAACCAAGTTACATTCTAAAAATGCCTACATTGAAAAAAATACACTAAGTAAAACAAAGTGAATATAGAAAGTGAAAGAGTGAAACCTAAGACACAGAGCAGCCTCATTTCATATAGATACGTTGAACTAAGCAAAGACATGCTTTATAGGATGTCTAAATGCAAAGAACATCACCTGAGCCATTTGCTGAGTTTGCCTTTTTGATCATTTGTAATGATGTTGAAGCATACATGCATTCTGACATGTCATTTAGTAATGGATAAAAGTTATAATTTTAGCTAGATTTTACTGCCTTGGTATCAAAAAGGCATCGAGGTTCAGTAGCTCAATAGGCAGAGCCCTTCCCTTTTATGTTGGGAGCCCAGAAGATTGGGAGTTCTTTTCCCACACCAGGTGGTTAGATTATTTTTTCCAATATTGACACTGCTGTGCAGCATAAAGGGGAGAGATGTACTCTTGTGTGTGCTGTCCTTCAATGAGATGGTACTCAAGGCCCCATCTGCCTGAGCTGGTGTTAGATTAGGTGGATGCAAATGATCCCATGGCACTTATTAAAAAGAGTAGAGGGGAAGTTATCTGGTTTGTTAGCCAAATTTCTCTTACTCAGTATTAATATTACCTTGCTTATCTCCTGAAAAGAGGCCTTTTGACAGGTGAGATTTGCTGGGTCAATAAAGTGTGAATAAATAGAGAAATTTTCTGCTGCTTATCCAAAATGTCAGTAGACATAATCTATCCCAGAAATTAAGAACCATTTTATACTCTTAATAATCAGCATTGCCCCATTTAAATGAACATTGTGATTTGACCTGTCCGATTGGCAGAAGATTGTATATGATCATTGTCAGTCATTTTTGCAGTCCTAGTTTTTTGGTTTACTCATTTTGTTCATCTTTACTTGTTTTAATTTGATTTTATTGAACTGATCTTTTGATACAGCATTACTTGTGGTGAACATTGAATCCAAAGACATTAGCATTGTTAATTGGGAAAAACAAATTTCAGAACATCTGCTCAGTCCTTTCATTTGCATTTCTTTTGTTTGAACTGTTTTGCCCAAGATCTTTGAAATGGTGTTGCCCCGGTGTTGCCTGGGGGTAGAAGTCAGAGTCTGCCGACTGAGCTGAGAATGAGCTGCATATGCATTGTGTTTGACTTTTCCTGCTGATGTTGATTTGAGAGACTGAATGTTTGAAAAAGGTGAGGTATCTCCTTTATTGTTGTTGCCACTCATTCACAGACTGACTTCGTAATGGTATATTTATAATGCTGAGAAAAGTGCAAATATGGCTACAATGGTTATAGTGACTATTCATTGAAAGAAAATGGTGGCTCTTACGTAGCCCTCTGGATTTTAACATGTAACCATAACTTTCAGCATCATCCTGCTACATGCTGCTTTAGTTTGAAGCTTTTGTTTCCAGCTCCTAAGATGAATGTATTGTCCTTGTAATGGCTTCTGCTGTAAGCAACATTTATCTAACTTTTCCAGCTTATTAGATAATGTTGCAGCAGTTTGAGATTTGCTGCAGACACAATGATGCTTGCTCCTGTTCAACTGTAATGTTAAGGTAACATGGATTATTTTATAAAAACATTTGCTAAAGTTATTCTGTGTGCCTCTCTCTCTCTTCAGGTATGTTTATCTTTAGTTTGACATGATTTTAATTTAACTCATATGTTTATGCACACTTGTGCATTGCAATAAAGGAATGCTGTGTTCTAATATTAATTACTTGTTGACTTATTTTATTTTATTTATTTTTTTGTCAAGTAATGATTTTGTATATGGAATTCTCAGTTACAAAATCATTTTAAAGGCAATAATTTTATAGTCTTCAAAAGATATTACAAAAGCATCTATAGTTTAAATAATTATACCTAATTAGACATAATGTGCAAACATTAGTTAAGAATAGATAGAGCTTATATGACAATTTAATGTTTAAAGAAATTCTAGCCACTTTATATATATACATTAAATGTAATTTAGCCTAATACAAACAGGAACTGCAATATGAAGTGAAATAAAAGCAAGTTTATAGGGTGGGAGAGTGGCCTAATGGTAAAGGTGTTTGCATTACAAACACAAAGTGCAGCGTTTGAGTCTGACAAGGAATAATTGGCTAGGCTTGCAAGGGCAGTTAGCTTAGTACTAACCTGTATTTAGATAGAGAATCAGGGGACATCAATTGATCAAAGTGAAGAAGTAAATGACGAAGAGAAAGAAGTTACAAGGTATGAATAGCAACATGTTAGTATTTAGGAATATTAATTTATCCTGGGGTAGAGAAGGACAGTGCCAGATTTTGGACAAAAAGCCATTCAGAATGAGCATTTTTAAAGGACTGGCTGGAGAGTATTGACCTGATGGATATAGGTACAGAGTTCCAGGTCTTAGCAACATGGTATGACTACAGAACACACCAAGCAGATTTCATACTATGTGGACTGATGTTTTTTGGTCATTGGATATAATGACTGATCATTAACATAGTTGTGTAGAATGGTATTTAGTGTTGGATAAGCAGATGGATGCTGCATAATTTTAGGGTCTATATTACAGCATCAAAAAAGCCATTAAGCAAACAGCTTTATAATCGAAAATGCCGGTAATAGAAGTGTGTATTGTGAGATCGCGATAGAGTAAAGATTGGAAAATTTGCCCTTTCCTCAATGTCGTGCAATCTCGGAGTTGGTATATATAATTAGCGGGGATGTGGGAGTGCAGCCCCCCACAAAAGTGAATTTGATGCCATATTATAGACCCCAATTTTATAGGTAGTAAGAAGCTGTGTATGTTAATTGATAGGGTAGTTCTAACCAATTTGGCCTTTTTAGTGCTATACAGTCATGGATTCTGAAAGAGATATTTGCTGCAAATTTAGCCGCTTTATTATAATATTGTTCAAATTTGAATTTTGTCATGCCTGGATGTTAGTAAGGATTAGAGCACCATAAAGTGGTGATGGTAGGAGGTAAGTAGTGGTAAGTGTAATTTTAGTCGCATTGGTAAGAATGTGTTTGGCTGTGTAAAGCATCCCTAGTTTTTGGGAAGTTTTTTTTTAATGAAATTTTGTGTATGCATGTCGAATTTAAAATGAATATCCACTATTATCACTAATAATTTGCTTTGAGAAGTAACATAAGTAGTTGTATTATTAAGAAAGATGATTTTAAATTATTTTCTTTCATGAGAGAAGAATTTAGGGAAAAAGTAGATTTTTTTCAGTGGTAAGCATGAGCTATGGGTTAAAAAGCCATGTTTTAGTGGCTGTTAATGTTGCCTGAGTAATTTTTGGAGATATATCAGGTTGTCTAATACACATATGACTGTGGCATCAGTTGTAATTGTATTAGGGAGACCTGTTAAGTTGATGTATGGAGCGTGTTGATGAGAACGTTAAAGAGTAAGGGAGCCAAGATGGAGCCTTGCGGTACACTGGCGTCTGGCGGTATTTACTTTGTATCTAACTGATTTAGGACTCATAATATTTAGTATTTCTGAATTGTTTTTATATTGTATTACTCATTAATTAATTAGTGTAACCATTTGAAATGTTGGGACCTGCTTTAGTGAGTCCCATAATGCTAAGACTGAATGACCAAAAAACAGACTTACATATATTGTCTGAGGTGGCCATTTCCATGAATATTTTCTTTTCTCTGAGGTACAATGATCTTTCAGCTTATATATGCATTTGAGGATGCAGTGAGGGGCTTGCCATCAACAAAAAGTTAAATTTAAAGAAGACCAATGCTTAATATTTGCTCTTTTCTGCATTTTTGGTGGATTTTTTTTCCATCTCAGTATTCTGCATTACAGAGGCTGACATTTTAGCAGGGAGCCATTAATTAGTATTTCAGTTTTGTCCATTTCTTTCAAATTACAGCATGGCCTAAATCACTGCTTAGGGCTTGAATGTTTACTCCCTGTTGGCACTTCTGTCAATGCTCTTATTTCATAGACTAGTTACTGGCTGATGTTTCATTTTTTCACTTTGCCTCTGTTTTGCTCACTTTCTGCTTCAGCTTCACTCATTACTGAGGTCATAAGTATGCACTATAAAAAAGTACTGTTTGCCTTGAAAGTTACGTCCTTACCACACAGACTAAATGTTAGGGTTGCTGATACTTCAGAGGAACTGGGTTTTGGCAGGAGGCACCTAGCTAGTGTTATTCAAGATCAGTATTAGGAATTTTATGGATGTGAGTGCAGACCCCAGCTGGTGTTGATATCCACTGTTAGGTGAAGAATGTCATGGAGACAAATGTTCCATTTCTCTGACATACACCTGCTGATCCCTCTATCCTTCTGGGGCAGGTAATGGGGAATTGTTCTTGCACATTCCTAGGTAAAGCACTGTTTCAATGTCAAGTCAGTTAGCAATAATTCTGCTATTATACCAGACCTGTTGAATGATGGTGATCTGACAGTCATTACTGAAACCTAGTTCAGCCCAAGTCTGGGCCCATCTTGTAACTATTGTGATACCAGGATTTTTGGGCTTGCAGGGTTTTAGATCAGGTAGGACTGGCAGTGGGATTGCCATCCTTTACTGTTCCTCTTTTGATTTAATGAAGATTACAGCTTCCAACTTATTCAAATATGTCCTGGCAGCAGGGACAATTTGTCAGTTACCTCTTTGTCTACAACAGTCCGTCAAGTAGTGCAGGGATATTTTTTGTAGGTTTACTGACTTTCCTGTCTCTTTGTTGTTATCATCATCAAAGTGATTTATTCTTATTGACTTCAGAACATTTAGGATTTTTTCATGGACTTGTTTGCATAGGTAGATTTTTGGACATGTGACTGGAAAGAGAGAGGCGAGTGAAGACATTTTTGGGAAAGCAATGATATGGCAAATTTTAAAAAAATACTCATTGACATACCACTCAAGTGCACAGATTTCAGCAGAATGTCCAGATTTTTACCTCCTGTTTTTGGTCTGCTTCTCATAAAATTGCAGTTTTCTGGCAAATTACTTTCAAATCATTGAGGGCTAAAGTCAGGAAATAATGGCAGACACCTAAGTTTCAGAGTTCATACTCTTCAGAAAATCCATGCTAATGCAAAACCTGCTAAACTATCAAGTTTCTACATTTGTAAGAGCAATATTTAAAAATTGTCCCTATTTTTGGGCCTTTGCCCCCCACCCCATTATTTACATCTTTTTCCAGATTTCTTGCTGTTAAAGGTATTGGGGTATGCCCATAAGAATACTTTGTCAGAAAAGTTTTTTTTGGGGGGAGGCACTTTTTTTTAACTAAGGTAATAATTCTTTGAGCTGGAATATAAGATATGAATCAAGTAGGAGTAAGTCCTTGCTAGGTTAATGCCATAGCACTTACTAGAAAATGGAAGTCAAACTATAAAGCAAACATAATCAATGTATTGATTACTGTAAATGAGATAAAAGAACTGGAAGAGGATCTTTTGAAAAGGAAAGGAACAAATTACACAGAAATAAATGGAATTTGTGTGAACAACACATTCAGACAAATGTTCAGGAGGAGTTAAATTTAAGGTGAGGCATGTTTTGAGCAATTTATGTAACACTGACATAATAATTGTTAAAAAAGAAAAAAACATATTTGTGTAATGCATGGAACTAAGACTTTTGGGTGCACTGGTTTGTTTTTGTTTCTTTATCAGCATGTATGCCCATGTTATAGCTTATATATTAGAAATATAACAAGGAATCAATGACTGTTGTTAAAGACTTTCTTTGTATTATGCAGGGATACAGGATTGCTCAGATGATTACCTCTGTTTCCCATATTCATGGGAGATTTTGGACATGGTGTTCTATTTCGGGTAATAATCTGTTACCCTGCGGTAGAGCTGTGTACATTGTCTGAGCATAGTCTAACTCACTTCTTAATGGACCTACCTAGAAAGAATTACCAGGCCAGGGTCTGATGGTTTGTGGGAACCTTAATCATGTAACTGTCTATTCATTGGCTACAACTATTCATCATATTTTGCGGGAATTAATTACAGAGGATGGTTATAAGACTGTTGCAGCCTATAATAGGTCATGATGCCCTCTCTTGATTAGTTAGCCCTGAGTTATATTCATCTATTTTATCTTGAGCTGTTTTATTTATGGTACAATCTTGTGCACTGTGATATAAGACACACTGGACAAAGGCTGGAGAAGAGATGGTGCCACACTCAACTGCTGGAGGAGCTCTTCTGTTGGATGAACATTATCCTGTGTACCAGGCGGCTTACCAAAACAAAATCTTTATTTCTACCTAGCAAAATCTCAATGGTTGCAAACTGTCCTAAAGCACCTTTTTGGGTGTATATTGCCTTAATTGCCCTTCTTGCCTTGTCACCCAGAAGTACTAGAAGTCATTACCTATCTATCATGCCTAGTGTTGACTCTGATATGTATGCAGAGGCTTGAATAGATCAATGCACTGTAAGAAGGTTGTTTTTGTTTGTATTTGTTTTTTGAGTTTGACATTCTCAATTGTACTGAGATCATTTCATTGGCATCCTGGGTGCATTATGCCATCTGTGGACTAGATCAATCAGTTCATAAGTGTATACTGGGCTAACAACACCTGAGGCCCTTATAAGCCTAGCCATGAAACATAAATGAGACCCACAAATTTGATTTATATATGGGGTGATTTATTGACTGCCTCTGTCCATGATAGACATAGGCATCAGACCGGGGTGAATTTTTGATTTGCCATCCATTGGTCCACATTGCACGTAAAAATGGGCTAGGGAGGAACTCTTCTTCAAATGGATGGGGTACTTGATCCAGAGAAAGAGAATTCTCTGAGAAACATATCTATCTCCAACATGTCCTATATGCACCACAAGGAAAATTTTGGTCTTTTAAACTTGTAGTTCTGATGCTGATTGTTTTGTGGATGTGCAAGATGTTTATCAAAACAGGGTTCAGGGATACCTTGTATGTCAGGCAAAGATCACCACTCAAAAGTCTGTACCATACTGAGTAAAGAGACAGAGCTTTGAAATGATTAGCATATGACACTGTGTTAATTCCCTGTTTTCTTTTTGTATGGGACCTTTGTGGATGTTTCAGTTGTTGTATGTCTCATCAGGTACATACTGAAGGGGGCATTGGTGGGTCTAATGAGGGTCAAGTATAGTGGTATGATGACCTTTCTGGACCTGGATGTCATAATCTTAATTATAAGTTGGGCAATATAGAAGGATTTTCTTACTACCTTGGACACATGTTGGTTAAAAGCTAGGTTACTGTTTGCATGAATTCCCAGAGCCCTGACTAGTGACTCAACTTTTAGGGATGCATTATTGATGATGTAGCAATTCAGGGTGGCTGTCTTCCCAAAAGATATTAGAATGCATTTATTGGTATAGAGTTTTAAGCCATGGATTTGGTATCAAGTGTTTATTTGTCTGTGTTAAAGCTTACTGATGAGTGTTCTCATCTTGAGGGGATTCAACGACTGCTCCCAGTTTGTAATCATCTGCAAACTTGGTTAACCAGAAGCCCTTGACATTGGCTTTGACATCCAAGAAGTAGATGCAAAAGAGGAATTGGCCTATTACAGAGTTCTGGGAGACTCCTATGGGGACCACCCATTTTGTGGTGGTGGTCTCAAAAGTTCTAACCTCCTGGGTCCTATCAGAGAGCCAGATAGCTATCTAGCATGTTATAAAGGGGTTTAAACATAGTTCCATAAGTTTCTTAACTATGCCAGATCTAATCATGCAGTACACACAGTTTCCCCTCATCCATTGCCTTAGCAGCCTTTTCAAAGAAGTCCACCAGATTCAGCATGACCATTCTTTGCCAAAGCCAAAATGGGATAGATCCAATGTCTGGAGGTATTCTTTGTCCTTGGTGATAATTTCCATGATAAATCTTTCTTTGGCTTTGCAAATAGGACTAGTCAGACTAATGGATCTATAGTTTCTAGCATCTGTTGAAGGTCCTCCCTTATGAAGGAGGATGCCAATCACAGTCCTCCATTCACATGACACAAAGCCTTTTTTCAAGACTATAGCTACATAATGACTCCAGGGGTCCTCATAAGTCATATTTTTACTATTCAAGAAGCATCCTGGAATGTTATGGGGCCCAGTGAGGCCATGTTCTTGGCTTTAGCATGCACAGCCAGTACATGCTCTCTAATTATAGTTGGAGGGGTTATGTTTGAGGATATTTTGGGAGATGGTTATGGGTAAGAGGGTGGTAAAGCTGGAAATTAATTTGTCCACTAACAGGTTTGCTGTATTGCCAGGCTCAGTGAATGTGGCACCACTAACCACCAGATCATCACATTGCTGTGAGCTGCCCTTGAGGTTTCTGACATAGCTGAAGAAGACCTTATAGCAATATTTCACCTGTGAGGTTATCTTATTCTCAAAATTGGCTTTTCTTGACCTAATTTAGCCATCTTTGTTGCCTATTTAGCTTGATGAGATAGTTTTTTTTTTATCTTTATGGGAATTACCCTTGTGGATTTTTGTCATGATCTTTTTCATTTTGTTGTGCATCCTGTTTAATTTGGGATCCACCAGGGCAGTTTGTTTCAGAAGCTAGTCTTGGGCATACTTCTAGTAAGAATAGCAGTCTTTGTGCACTCAGTGATATAGTTGTACAGAGTTTCTGAGAGCAGTTCAACATAGGCTGCTGCATTCTTGGGGTTTGGAGGGGCATTGAATTTTGACAAGCCATCTCTTAATAAAAGGTAATTTGGGGGGTGCAGCATTCTCCAATACTTGTGAGCACAAACAGCAGAATGCCAGAGCCTCTAGTGGACATATTCACTGTGTGGTGAAAGATGATCATATTTATGTAGTCCAGAAATCTCTGTGCCTATAGATGTGAGGTTGTGTTGGATTTCCAGTCTGTACAGGGGTAATTAAAGTCTCCCATGAGTAGGGTGTTAGGGTGGATGGTAAGCCTCTCCAATAGGTCCAAGTATGCATTGTGAGCTTCATGGGACATGGAGGGTGACTTATAGCTGGCTAGGATATGCTATGGAATTTTGTCTGTGGTAATCTGTACACAGAGGAACTCCAGAACATCATCTTGTTTGACTACCCTAGAAGTATGCTTGTTATCAATGTATATTCAGAAACCTCTACCTTTAACCCTCGTCTGTGCAGCTACTGGTCTAAAAGTATCGAAGGCAATGAAACCTTGCAGTGCTGGCAATGTATCTCTCAACTGTACAGATTTTTGCAGAATGTACAGATTTGTGCCTTATATTTTTGGCTCATTTTTCATAAATTTGTGGCTTTCTGGCAAATTAGTGGCACATCATTAAAGACTGAAGTTAGAAAATTATGACAGACATTTGAGTTTAAGGCTTTATACTCTTCAGAAAATTCATGCTAATGCAAAACCTGTTATTCTAGCAACTTTCTAAGTTTGTAAGAGCAATATTTCAAAAATGTCCCTATTTGTACCACTTTTTTCATGGCTTTGTCCATCTTACTCTAAGTTGTTGAGAAGTATGGTACTCTCTGCTACTTTAACGCATCTCGGTAACTGCACAGCTGTCTATACTCTTGAGTGTCAGCAGGGCTTGGATTGAGTGAGATCTTTTATTTAAACTCTTGTCATTGAGCAGTAACACCCTGAGGTTCAGTTGTTTTGATTTTGCTATGTCGGTAGGTTTATCAATTTCCCATTGCCTTAAAAAAGGCACCATGGGTGTGGATAAAGTATTACCCAGTATTCAAAAGCCTAGAGGGGAAAGGTACAGACCATCCTTTACAAAGCAATGTGGTCTGTTAACCATGTCATCTGAAGATGACAAATAGTGTATCCCTTAGAATGCCACTAGAAAAACAACCATTGGTTGAAATCAATACGTTTTTGCTCATTTTCTGGGATCATCTTCAGTGATGGTAATATGTTGCTCAATGTTAGACTCATGCTAGATTGAGACAAATCATCTGAAATTTCTATAATGTCTCTCTTCATGTAGTCCAGAAAGATACATCTCAGGTCATTTTACACTTCTATGGACTATGATGAAATCATAGTGGTACTTATGGCATAAAGACTTGGCCTGCATGATTTGATTGTTCCTGGCTTCAGATTAAAAAAAACTGCCAGGTATCTTCTCCTTGGTCAGCCTGGTTGGAGGGGCAACAGCATATATTACAAAGGAGTCCCCTATGACAAGAGTCCAGGGGAGTGTGTTTGCTTACCTTAGGGGTGAAGTGGTTGTGGCTCCACCGAGAGTGACAGTTATGTGTAGCGTTAGGTGGCATTTGTTTTCTGAGTGTCTTTCAGTTTACTGAGCCATAGTTTGGACAAAGGGTGTTCTAGGTGATCTTTCTTTTTAAGGAAACTGCTTTTCAGTGCCGCAGCATACTTTAGTCTCTGTTTGTTGCGTGCTATGCGAGGTGGGTGTTGTGTCTGTGGTTTATACAACCTGATGTGCACTTGTATGTGAGAGTTTAGCCTCCAGTGACATTGTGTAAGCACACCTCTCACATATTTTGTCTGTTTCTTTAAGGATTAAGTGGCTGTCTGTAAACATGAGACAGTTGCTACATTGTCTCAAGATGCCCATATTCACCAGGCTGGCTATAAAGAAGTTAGGAAATTGTATATCCATACTGTCCAGTCCTTTGACTGATGAGCTACAAGTGGGTGGTGTATTGGGATAGAAGGCGATTAAGGGTGCTTTGTTGGTGCAGACTAATAAGGGTGCTTTATTGTAGCAGATTATGCTTAATATTACTAAATTCTACTAACTCTAATGTTTGCACACTACTGAATTCTACTAAATCTGTAGGTATTGCCTCTTGATGTCCAACTTGCTGCTTTAAGTTTCTGGGCACACAAGGTTTTTGCTCTGTATGGCTGCTTTAAATATACAGTTTTATGGATGATTCTACAGGGAGAATATGCTCTCCAGGTGTTTGGTACTGTACAGGGCACTGATAAACCATGCAAATATGCAAAATTTAGAGCAGCACACACACACACAAAAAAAGAAAATTAACTAATAAGCCCTATAAAATGATAACACTATGAGTCCTTTGTATATTTCTCAACTCATACAGACTAGGTAAACCTCCTGCCAAAAGCTAAATTAACTCAGTCCTTCTAATGTGAAAACACAGTAGAAGAGAACAAGTACAATGCTACCAGAGACCACTTAAACAACTAGCTAGAAACCCCTTACTGAAGGCAGTTTCAAGACAGCAGTCTTACAGCGGTAACAGTGGGAGGAACAGCATTTTTTTACAAAAAAAAAAAAAAAAAGATGAAGAGAAACGTACACATAAAAGCAGGAAACAGTAACAGTCACTCAAAATAAGTTAACTAAGTGCAGTTCAGCAAGGTACTTAACTTTACCTGGATGGCACCGGATACAAGTAAAACACTTATGGAATGTAGGCTAGGACACCAAGCTTTGCTGAGCGCTAAGAAAATGATCAGGAAACAACATGTAGTAAAAGGTGATTTATTCAAGAGCAGGACTGGTTTTCAGGGTGGGGCACTCCGTATCATGGATCAACAGAAAACAGTGGGTGGGAAGAGTACACAAATAGCTTATACAACAGAGAATCACATTGAAAGAGGGGAGGGAGGGATTTTGGAAATCAGATTACCATAAGAGGTGGGGGCCAGAGACAAAGAAATATAAAACCACCTAAGCAAATGTTTGGGAGGGTTGACATATTTTTCAAGCAGGCTAGGGGCATCCAATAAAATAAACCCAGTACTGGAACTCTTTCAGAAGCTTTAGTTTAATGTATGAGTGGGGGATGGGGCAGAAAGAGAATGCAACTTTATGCACATAAATAATAAACAGAATATAAGAGCACTGAGGCACAAATTGGAGCAGAGACAATTCTCTCATACTGAACTGCTACTACAGTTTAAGGCACCAGACTATGTAGAAATTTACCACTAATACTGTTAACGAAAAAATACATTAATTAACGACTAAGGCTCAAATCTAGTAGTAGTACATAGTCTTGCCGCAACTGTAAATTAACCTACAAGACTGTAGCTCAGCAGGTTTTAAAATACAAATAGATAGTTTTTGCAAGCAATTCTACTTGTGGACATGGAAGTACAGAATATTGTAGAAACACAATTTTCCCAAAACTGCAAATCTGTAAATTAAAATCAAGACTTAAGGACCCAGAGTAAACTAAAAAAAAAATGAAAATAGATAACTTTTCTTTTTGATAAACATGGGAAAAATGCAGAAAAGTGTGAAGAAGTATCACCACATAGGTCACAATCAATGTAACTTCAAATATGGAAGCAGAATTGAAATAATTATCTTCCTTTTTTGATGAAAAGCTAGCTACTCACAGTTCCACACCTCTCCAAGTCCTGCGTAAAAGGATTATTGTCCAATCAAGCTTATAAAATCTTCCTTAGATGTTTCGGGACTGGTACTTTACCAGATATTCCCATTGCCCTTTAAAAATGGAGTCTTTCCTGTCCAATCAAGCTTATAAAATCTTCCTTAGATGTTTTGGGACTGGTACTTTACCAGATTTTTCCATTGCCCTTTAAGAATGGAGTCATTCCTTTACTTTTAAAGGAGGCATGGCTTACTCCTTTTCTTAAGGCGATAAGGCTGGATGATGAAAATATAGATAATTATATAGCCATCTAAGACCTCTTTTTTCTGGGTAATGTTCCATAGTACGATATCTAATTGCATCTGGACTATGTTCTGATTGTTAATTGGATTCACAACCCATTTCTATTTAGTTTTGGTCAGGTATTGTACTAAAACAGTCCTCATTACGGTATTTAGCATTTTTTTAACAGAAAAGATCTCTCATCAGCATTCAAAGTAACTGAGCATGATATCTTGTACAACTTCTTCTTCTTTTGGCTTTTCCCAGTCAGGGGTTGCCACAGTGGATCATCTGTCCGCTCATGATTGGCAGTGGAGTTTCATGTTGTCGAGTTGCCAGCCCGGTGCCCAACCTTCCCCAGAACGCACACACACACACACACACACACACACACACACACACACACACACACACACACACACACACACACACACACACACACGCACTCACACCTAGGGCCAATTTAGTGTCCAATCCACCTACTGCATGTCTTTGGGATGTGGGAGGAAACCGGAGCACCCGGAGAAAACCCACACGACCACAGGAAGGACATGCAGACTCCACACAGAAGGCACCCCAGCCAAGAATCAAACCAGAGAACCTCTTGCTGTGAGGTGGCAATGTTAACCGCTGCACCAGCGTGGCCGCCCGATATCTTGCACAACTATTTAATGAATTACTGTGGTATCCTCTGATTTGTAATATAGTGATTTGCCTTTTATCTCACTGGCTATAACAGCAATTTGATTCTGAAGTTAATCATGCCTCACCTTGATCTGGGACACACAAGGTGCTACAGGGTTCTATTCTGGTCCCAGTATCACTTACAATGCTTATGTTGCCATTAGGAAACATTATTTACAGGAGAGCTTTAAGTTTTCATCCTTGTTCTGATGATATGCAACTGTAATTTCTCCTCTTAAACCCTTTACTGACTTTAATCTAACATGATTTAGTTAAGGACTGCATCTACAGCTGGATGACTGATTATTGGTTAAAATTTGGTGCCAACAAGATTATCAAAATGGCCATGCATACCAACATTTTTTAGTTCTTCTACTGTAGTTTGTTCACACATACCATCTATAGGGCAGCAAATTACAATTTGCACTGAAGGACAGTTTAGATGTGACATTTGATGATTAATTCACCCTTATGAATCAGATTTCTTTTGTTGTTAGATCCTATCATCAGTAGAATATCTGTCTAATAAAGCAACTAATTCCAGTGGTTGACTCACCTATGGTTATGCATGCTTTGATTATTTTCAGCTTTGGACTAATGTTATGTCCATTTCATGAGTTGTGGGGTTGAAAGAGGTTGAGAGCTTGACTGTCTAAAATTGGTACTGATATCTACAGCCTGGTAACACAGCAGGACATCCAGATAACTTCACATTATGCTAGTGTTGTGCAGTCTAAACTGATGGCTCATTTAGTTTCATATTGCTTATAAAGTTCTGAACTTCTGTACCTTCCTCTTGACAAGTTATACCTCCCTTATCTTAACACAATTCTCAACTGATATTTGACTGCTGATACTTTTTGCTCTTTCAGCCTTAGATTGTGTGAGGTTCAAAGAGTTTGGCTTAATTTTTCCTTCACATACCAGGTGCCCAGTCTTTAGAACCTCCTGCCACAGTAGTTTACACTAATTCATTACCTACTGTTTTCGCTTTGCCTTGGATATGAGGGTTGGCTACTTCTTAATTTTCTTTTTATTTATTTATTTATTTTTTATTTTTATCTGTTTTCATTTTTTTTAAATTATTCTTTGCTTGTAGGCACTTAAAAAACTCAAATCTGAATTTAAAATTGATTGTGGGTCCATCTGTTTACCATGGTGATTAATTATTTAAAACAAAGTTTATGAGAGTCCTATGAAGAGTCAGTGCATAATCCTTAAGAAAAGAAATAGACTTGCTGTTTTCTAGAGTAGAAATAACCCAAGAAATTCTTACTGACTAATGCACTGCATTCATATCAGGTTTAAGGCCCACACTGTCAGTACTGTAAAGTGAAACAGTTAAGGATATGCATAAATCAATCACAAGTTGATGGGGTATTTGAGTGCTTTAATAAAACTTTAAAGTCTATGTTATGAAAGACTGCACAAGTAGATGGGTGAAGTAGTGATCACCTGCTTTCATGTACTCTCCTTGCTGTAAGGGAAGTACCTCAAGCCTCAACTGGATTGATAGCATTTGAACTACTTTCTGATATACAACACTGATGCTTGTTGGATATGGCAAAAGAAACCAAGGAAAAAGAAAGCATCTCCTTTAAAATGTGGTTGAGCATTTTTTTTCAGACTTGCAGGACAGGTTAATGGTTATAATGTATTTTGTAAGAAAACATATGGAGAAGTACAGATGAATCAACAGAGAGCACATAACAAATGTACTCATCTCAGAAAACTAAAACCAGGAGATAAAGTACTTCCGATAATACATACTGCTAAAAACATCTTCCTTGCAAAGTGGAAAGGACTTTTTGAAATTGTAACAACAACAACTGAATTAAACTATAAGGTATGACAACCATAGAAAGGTAAACTAGAAAAGCTCCACATCATGTCCTAAAGTTAAAGTGGAGAAGTAATGGCTTTCACGCAATAAGAAAAGGAAATTGTACTCAGAAATAAGGACATGTTCTCAAACATCCTGCTAGGATCAGTTTAATTGAACTGAATACAGAAGTAATGCCTGATGATAGAGACATTTTGAAAACCATGGAATACCAGAATGTCAATGCAAAATAATTATGGATGTGAAAGATTTATGTCATAAAAAAAATCCCAAAGTGGAATAGCCCCACTGCGTTGAACCCCAAGCTTGATAGGTCTATATAGATTCACAGTGATTTCAGAAAATTAAATATTTATAAATTTGATTTATATCCCATGCCTTGAGTGAAAAACTGGCTGGACCAAACCATAGTCTAATGGCAAATTTCTCTAAACAAGGACACTAAGGGAAAAATGCAATTTGCAAACTAGATAGAGTCATGTAGTACAGAATCCTGACTTTTGGTCACAAATAGGACACCCTGACATTTCAGAGGCTGACATACAAAATTCTTAGACATCCTATACTAACAATGCAACAGACTACCTGGATTATGTCAGCATTTTTCAGACTTTCGAAAAGCAACTGTCTAAATTTCAGTCATTCCAAATTCATCTATATTGATCTAGAATAATCGCTTATCCATTTTAATGTAAGCTATACAGTGCAGAAACTCACCATTTGGGCTTATGTTAAAGTCTGAGGGAAAATAAAACCACAGAATGAAAAAGATGAAGCACAACCAAACTGCCATACACTATCTACTAAGAAATAAGCTAAGGCTTTCTAGGCCTGAGTAACAATTATAAATTTTCCTAATTTTTGCTGCCATTGTTTGCCCTTTGAAAGACATGACCATGGTTAAGGCTCCACTGAAATTTAAGAGAACAGCTGAAAAAAAAAAAACAAGCCTTTAAGCAACTGAAAAATGTATTGTGTTTAGAATTAATACTAAGAGCAGCATTTTTTTCCTAGTATGCCTGACAAGATATGCATTATTGGGGAAATAGCCCACTTATCCAGCTATCATCCCTTAGAGGTCCATTATTTCCTATGAAACATCCATCCTGAGGGCATTACTACATTTAGATAATCTTCTAGCTTTTAAACTGTTTCATATTTTTTTATTAGTGGATACTTTTTCATAATATTTTGATAAAAAATAATTTGCCTGCCTAATTATTAAAAATTGTTCTTGCATATGAAATGTTTGCTGGAGGAAGTATTTTACTGCCAAAATATTCTTTGTTTAACTAATTAATGTCCACACAAGGATGCTCTCACACACACACACACACACACACACACACACACACACACACACACACACACACACACACACACACACACTACCCTGTTGGAGAATATTTATTCTCCAGTAGGATATTGTTGTATATTTGTCCATTATTAAAGCAGTTTTAGTGCTAACTAAAACTTCTGAAGTATTTATAGCTGCTGTCTTGTCTCGCTTTATACAAGGGGATGACCTATGCATATCTTGCATATATAGAGTATTCAATAATGCTCAGAGACAGTATTCAGTTATAGAGAGGGAATACTTGACAAAAATGGATGTCAGAACTCTGGGATATTTCTTTGGTTTGCAGTGTGATTTATTATTGTTTGTTCGTGGATTTGCGGAATAAACAATCATCTGAGACTGGCTATCTGGCTTGTACCTTTTTTTGGTTTATCAATGCAGTTTCGGGTACTTGTGACCAACTTGCTTGTTTCATTGATATTTTGCAGGTACTTTAATCTTTATGAGCAAAATCTGGGTTTAAAGACCCAGTGTTTCTAAAATATAGCCATCCAATTATACTGTGTTGATGAACTCAATAAAAGCCTGAAACATGCTAGTCCACAGCTAGTGGGGTTTGGCTTTATTGGACTCAATGTAACCACAAAGACTTAAAAAGTGAAAAAGTCATGGACAATAGAAGCCTAGCAACTGAAACACTTGATGTCTTCAAGGGTCATTTGCATATGACCCATGGTCCTCCATTACAGGAGAGTTAAAGTAGCACACATTAAAAAAAATCTAGCTTGGTTGTTTTTTCTTGCAGTTATAACTAATATTAGACAGAACACAATCAACAGATACATACTAAAGAGCATTTAGGAATCCATTTTGTTATGAAAGAATATTAGAAATGAAATGCATACACTTAACACTTTCATTTCTCCACATACCTCACCCTTCACATTTCCCCATCTGATGCTGCAATGTATCACCCAAACCATAATATTTTCTATGACTGGACAGACACCTTTTGCTTTTGGACAGTTTTCATATGCTGCTTCTTCCTGTCTCTAACGAACAATTTTACACAGTTGTTTCAAAGTCTATAGTGGTAGTCATAGTTTGAGGCTCGCCACATCCACTTTCACATTCAAACCTGTGCTGGCATCCTGTATAAAATTCTTAAACAAACTCAAACCTTGTTCTACTTCAGCTGATGACCTTCCAAGTGAATACTTAACAATAGCAGCTGATAGCATTGCCTATCCCGTTTCAATCCTTATAAATTAGTCAGTCCAGTAATCCCACATTGCCTCTCTCTGGAAAACGTCACATATTATCCCTCTGCCCAAAGGAGGAAATTCAACAGTCATTAATAACTTTAGACCTATACCAATCTTATATGCCGTTCTAAAATACTTGAAAAGTATATTCAAAAACAATTGCTAAACTTTCTCCTGCAGGCATAACTTCTATCCCCTACATAACATGGCTTCATTCCTTGTCATAGTACTAGCTCTGCCCTACTAACCTATATAGATACTGTTAATAAAGCTAGAGATAATGACAAACTAGTCTCTTCCTTATTTCTAGTCATGTCTAAGGCATTTGAACAGGTTTTCACAGCAAACCTCTACTTCAAATTTTCTCCACTAGGTCTCTTTCAGCCCACCCTTCTGTGGTTCAAAAGCTGCCTGTCCAGTAGGTATCAGTCAGTAAAATGGCACTCCATGCTCTCTCCTTACCTCCCAGTCACCAGCAGTGTACCACAAGGCTCAGTCCTTGGTCCCCTCCTCTTTAACATTTTCACCAACACCCTCTATATATCCACACAACAGACAGCCCTAATACAATATGCAGATTGTTTCACTCTCATTTGCATATCTTACAACATGGTGCACCTCCAAAAACTTACTTAGGAAGCTTCAACAGCCACTGAAACATGGCTTTGTAACCCACAACTCCAAAAAAAGACCTAACGTCTACTTTTTTTAACCGAATCCCTCTCACATAAAAAAACAAAGCTTAAAGTCCTCTCTCTTAATAATGCAACCATTGAAGTCACTTCTCATAGCAAACTGAGAGGGATGACAGTGGATGATAATCTTACATTCGACCTGCATGTACAAAATTCCATAAGAAAAATTCATCAAAAACTAGGGATGTTTTACAGAGCCAAAAACCTTCTCACCAACACAAATATAATTATACTTGCCACTACTTATCTCCTTCCCACACTTCTTTATGGCACTCCTGCCCTCACTAACCTCCAGGCTTCACAAAAAATAAAACTTGAATGAAGGTATGACTAAGTTGCTAAATTTGCAGGAAATACCTCTTTCAGAACCCATCACTATATAGCACTAAAAAGCCTAAATTAGTTTGAACTGCCTCATCAGCTAACATATACATAGCTTCTTACCACCTTTAAAATGATCCAGCATTCATGTACCTGTCCAGCACTAAAAAACATTTTACACAACTATGTTCCCATTCGATCATTGTGATCATGTAACCATAAACTCCTCTTTGCCTACAAACCTAGCAAATCTGCAGGGTATTACCTGTACTTGTACAAGGATGCTAATGCCTGGAACTCCTTACCTGTATCCATCAGGTCAATACCTTCCCTCCCATATTTCAGAAACCACTCTAAATGACTTCATAGCTAAAATAGAGTTATGTTCTTGCTCAAAACCAGGATAAGCTATATCCCTAAATGTGAATAAGTACCTTTTCATTCCTTATACCGCATTACTTTTCCTTCTTCACTTCCTTACTGCTATTGAATTCTCTACCCTGACTTTTTCTCTAAATATACCATGAGCCTGTTTTTCCTCACTTCATATTTTTCCTGTTTTTATTAGAGTAACTTACCTTTAATTTCTGTTCAAACTATCTAAAATTCCTCTGAATATTAAATGATTGTCATATAACGTGTCATTTTAACCAGTGTTTTTATATTATGTTTAATCTGTTCTAATTATTTTAACTGCAGTTTTTTTATTTTTTTATTTTTGAAGATTCTAACATTATTGTTCTTAAAATGCTTGGTAATAGTTTGAAGCTTTTCTCCTAGAGCATCTACTGAAATGGGCTTCTACAAAATCTGGCTTCCCAGGTAATAAAATGCCAATAAATGCCAATACATATTTTTATTGAAGGAAGAGAGTTAGCTTGCTCTACTCTCTTCTCTGGAATGAAAACAACATGGTGGTTTAAAAGGCTACAGTATGATGTCTGTCTTTTCAGTTTTTCCAGGTTAGGGGTCGCCACAGCAGAACTCCAGTCCGCTAATGGTTGGCAGTAGATTTTTATGGTGCCGAGTTGCCAGCCTGATGCCCAACCTTCAGCGAAGGCACGCCCATTCACGCATGTCTTTCAGATGCCACTCGACTGCAGGGAGGACCTGCAGACTCCACACAGAAGGCACTCCAGCCGAGAATCAAACAAGAGAACCACTTGCTGTGAGGCAACAACGCTACTGCTGTACCCCAAAAGGCTATACTATGATAATGTAGTTAAATGAAATGAATGTTTTCTGGGAAAAGGAGAAGACACAAAGTAAAATAGATAGGTGCTGTTAGGCAGGGGAGTGACTATGAATGTATATAGTGCAAAATATGTATGTATATAGTGAAAAGCTGTTGGGAATATTGTTAAAGATTAAATGGAAACTGAGAATTATATTTTAAGCATTTAACTACAGATTCTTTTTTCTTATTTTTGGATTCTTCTTACCAGTCATTAAAAGCTAGCCAAAAAGAGGCTGGTACCTTGCTGTCCTTTTATTTGTGTATTATTAGATGTTCTAAAATTTTCTTATGAAAAGTACCTTTATCCAGAAACTGTAAAGCACTATAATTTTTAGTGAACTCAGACCATTTTACCAAATACCTACAGCTTATTATATACATACCTGCCTGGAGTTCCATACTCCATCTCTTTTAAACCACTTGTACTAGTACCTTTTATAGAAAGCCACTCTCATACTAAATGTGACTATAATTAGGGTCACAGACATTCCCAATGAAGGACTTCTCTCTGCTCCCTTCTTTATATATATAACCTGCTTTCATTCTTGAGAATGATCCTCTGCTCTTCTGATAAGGAAACTATTGTTCTTGTGACACAAGTATTCTATCCTTGTATATATTACTTAGACTCCACTAACACACAATTAAATTACCTAATACTGTTTTTATGAGTAATTACACATACATCCGATATTTATTTTTATTGTACATTTGTTAACTGGGGGTGTCTGACTGAGCTGAAAAGGTCATTTTTCAGCAGAGGTCTGGGGAGAAAAGCTCCACATAGAAAAATTACAGACACATTTAGATATTTAAATATGATAAGTATACACACAAATTACAATAGACATGTTTTTACAGTGTTATGCAGCACATCAACTGTTACAGTGGAGAGAACAAACAAGAAAATATTAATTTAAAAATGAAGGTAATTAATAGATTTGTGGTGTACAGCTGAAATTTGGAACATAGGTAGAATACATGCATAGTACACAGGTACAGTACATACACTGTAGATTAGCCAGTGTTTGTGAGTAAGAGTGAAAACTATTATCAAGTACTCTAGATTTAGTATGTGTACCTTATCTGCTTTCACTAGCCTGGGGAGAAGTCATGGCACTGCCAACTTTGCTTGAGATGTTGCCTGATGAGGTCTTTAAAGGAGGCTTTGGATGATGTGTTTTGAATGCTAGTAGGGACAGAGTTCCATTTTTTAGCCACTGAACTACTATATAGTGCATCTCCGAAGCTATTGTAGCTGTTGGTGACATCTAGTAGTAGTTTGCTTGATGATCTAAGAGGCCTTTTGGCTGAGTGATGTTGTACTAGGTTTTTGAGGGCAGGACACTTATTGGGGAGGTAATAGATAGAATGACAGAGGCAGAGCTGATGGTAGGTTAGGGGGTTGGGCAGTTCAAGTCAGTGGAGCTGTCTTAAAGCAGTACAGTGATGAGTTCTATATGAGCAATTTGTAGCAATGTGGGCAATTCTGTTATAGCAGGCTTCCATTTTGCTTAGTTCAGTTTTGTTGAGATTAGTCAGAATGGGAGATGCATAGACTAGGGTGGATAGAAGTTGGGAGAGAGCAATGGCTAATCTTGTGTTGCTGGTAAAAAATGGTTTGATACGGTAGAGTGATCCCAGTTTGGCATGTACTTTTTAATAGTAAACTTGAGATGACTATCAAATTTTAGGTGGGAGTCTATGGTTATTCCCAATAGCTTTGTCTGTGCCACTGGAGCGATTGGAGTAGCATTTGTGGAGTAGATAGTGAATTGACTGTTATCGGTGTTTTTGTTAGAACTGGTTATAATCATAAGCTGAGTTTTCTTTGGATTGAGGATAAGTTGGGTTTGGTAAGATGGTTTTCAAAGTCAGAGAATGCTAGATGAGTTGTTTGCAGGAGGGTGGGGATGTTTTGTGCAGCACAGATTAAGGTAGTATCACCAGCATACTGAATGAGGTATGGAGGTCATTTGTGAAGATTGTGAATAGTAGTGGTCCTAAGATAGAACCCTGTGGGACTCCTATAGTTATGGGCAGCTGCGGAGAGAGAGAATTTTCCCATTTCATAACTTGGTACCTGTCAGTTAAGTAACTTTGGAACTAGGTAAGAGTGGAATTTGATAGGTGATATTGGTTTAGTTTGTTTAGCAGGATTTGTTGCGAGCCTGTGTCAAATGCTTTGGCCATCTCCAAAAAAAGAGTTGACACCTGCAGGCCTTCATTTTTAAGCTGGTTTACTGTGTCTGTGAAGCAGAGGAGGGCTGTAGTGGTACTATGGGCATGTCTGAAACCATGCCAAGTAGGTGACAGGATGTTGCTGTCTAGGAGATATTTTAGCACCTGGGTATGGATGCATTTTTCTAGGATTTTGGCCAGGGGGGAGAGTAAAGCAATGAGTCTGTAGTTATTAAGTTTGGTAACATCCCAGATGCATACAATTTACCCAATCACATGCAATCAGAACTAATGAAAGTTTTAACAGTTACCACTAGAGACTTTACACTGTGCTATGATCTGTAAGACTGAGTACTGATACAACAGAAACTTTTTTTTTACAGGAAACCTGTCACTCTTTGGGCCCATTGGCAATTTCTAGTGTAGCAGTACACAAACAGCTCAGAAATCCAAATAGACATAGCAACAGACTTTTACATTACCAATTTTTCTCATAATACATGTGAAGATAGAAGTTACTACCAGCCATGCTAGAAGTAGGACAGTGGATGTATGACTTGAGCCAACACTGTTAGCTGAAATTTTGTAAATAATTATATGTCATTTATATATCAAACTGATTTGTACATATGCATGTGCTCAAAATTTATTTGTGAGGTTTGCTTGTGTTAAAATGTATCAACAGCACACCCTGCTGGAAGAAAAAGAATTTTGCATGTACTATTGTAACTGAATTAAATGTATAATAGAGGATACTGGGACAGCAAGGGTTAACCAGCTGGCTTATTTTAATAAAAATAAGGGAAATGTAAATGAGCTGTTAAACCATTAAAATGATACACCACAGTGCTGAATAGGATTGAAAACATTAGGTCTGGAAGAAGCCTTTGTTCATTAGCTCAATTAAAAAACAGGAAGCCTCAGGCACTGCCATAAACATTTAAGATGTGTATTGTAGCCATGTCTGCAAAATTCGTGACCAGATATGGTGATTCTGCAAGCCATCATGGATATTATATTTTACAGGGAGTAATCTCTGAGGAGGAAGTATTCTGTTTTGGGGAACCTTACTAGAAAGACTGCTCACATATTTCATTGTACCTTGCTCTGTCTAGTAAGTTATTAGGGAATAGTAATTCTCCTAGATTCAGTCAGGAATTTAGTGAAGCTTAGTTTAGATATTGTTTTTCTTTATTTGTCTGAGTCTGCCATAGATGTTCTTTTCAATATTTCCTGTGATCTGAACTCTGTGGTTTACCATGAATATACATTTAGTATTTTCATGTGCTTTTATTATTTATTGTTAAATATATTTAAACTTCTATTGTGGCTGGTCCTTGTAGAAAGTACTTAACCTTTGAGAGTGCTTATATTTATTTGGTGACACTGTGTGAACCACTCCAGAAGGCCTAGCCATTTTGGTCAACCACTACCATTTTTATTAGTATTAATATTATACAGTATAATTAGACACACTTTGTTAAGGGCTTTACAGTAGCTAATTATGGAGCATCTAATGTCAGTGATAGCTACCTTATATTCTGGGCAGAAGGGGGCACAGCAGGTAAATCTGTGTCAGTCTTTCCCAGGTGTGTGTGTGTGTGTGTGTGTGTGTCAGCTAATTGGGGCTGTGACAGGAAGCACTGGGTTTACAGAAAGGGTGATAGAGGACTTGGCCTGGACACTAGACTTAAGACCTAACCCTATAGCTGTACCAGTGGGGAGTTTTATCAGGGACCTGGAGGGAGACAGATATAGAGAAATCCAGACCTTGGGCTAAGTGTGTCCTCTGTGTGCTCTTAAGATAAATTGTCCTTGATGTAGAGAGGTCTGCATCTGGAAATACTGAGTGTATCCATTTGTATTCCTAGTGTCAGTGGTAAGGATTCAGGATCCTTGATTACTGGCCCACTGTGGGGACATCACAGTACACATCAGCAGAGAATAATAATCTCCTTTATTGCAAAGAGAAACACATACACATGGGAGGTTATTGTAGCAATCATAAAACAGCCACTGCCCAATTAAAAATTAACACTACAGCATTCATTTTGCTAGGATGTTCTGACTACTTGTTTATGAATTTGCACATTATGCATGAGTTCTGAACTCTGTGGAAGATCTTTGTACAGATAACAAATCTTTTTATATTTTTATTCTGTCAGCAATTGCTAGTATTAGACAGGATAAAAATCTGCAGATATGTACTGAAGAATGCTCAGGAATCCATCTTGTTATGAACATATATTACAAATGAACTGCATACGGTAACATTTTCCTGTCACCTTACACCTCGTCCTCCACTCACAGAATAGGCAAGCAGGTAATGGATCGTTCTTCTTCTTTTCACCAGACATTACCAGCAGTTGCCCAAACCATTAATGAAGTTTGGGTCACCTGAATTTCAGTCAGAGCTTTATCCCTTTACATCAGTGGAACCAGCTTGAGTGATGGCTGCAGAATGTACAATAGCATGCAGTCATGGACTGGATCAGTGTGGTAAAAATATGGCATAATAGTCTCTCTGGAATGGCAAGAAATGCCTTAGGAATTAAATAGGTTACAAAGTGTGCCTTTCTGAGAAATTCTAGAAGTGCACTGGTTATGTTGTGATCTACTACTGACTCTAATTATTAATGATTGTGAAATGATGTATGATTTGAACATTTTTATTTACTTTGCCCTTTTCTGCCAAGTCTCATTATACAACAGCTATGCTTCTTCTTTCTTTTTAAGACTGTCAGGGGAACATCAATGTCTTTTATTGAAGTGATAATTTTATCTAGTTTGCAGTCATCAGTTTATCTGATTATGCAAATTCCATCTCCTTCTCTTATTTTTGAAAACAGTAGTCCAGAAAAATGGCTAAAATGTAGATCCCTGCTGGAATCACTTCAGACAGGTAAACCTCAGACACAGATGTATTTTGCCACACTGACTATTCATTGAATCACATATAAATTAACATTTAAAGATTGTTTTTTCATTTTTTGCGAATTTGTATTAAATACCTTGATAATGTCAATATAAACAACATGCACATTCATGCACCCCCATCAAGTGTTGCCCTTAACTATTTTAAGTGTGGTGAACAGTTGAAATGGTAAGTTCTCTCCATGTCATATTCAACATCTGCACACCTGTCTGTGACTCCATTTGACCACCATCATCATCAGAGTCTGCTGATACTCAAACATTAGGTAGTGGGAGTCCCACATTTCCACTGTCAGGATCACCTGTGATAATAAGCAACAAACACAGGAAAAATTAATACTTACACTACTATACTCCAATAAATGGTAACAAAATAACAGTGGTGCCATGATGAGACAGTACAGCAATACACACAACAGGCCTTACATCAGCAGTACTGACATAAAAATGTTTGGCTTACCATGTGCAGATGATGGTATGCTAGCTATGCCAGAGGGTCCTAGAAGAAGTTAAACAAAAGGTAAGGAGCACCCGGCCTCTGCTGAAAACAGATCTGTGGGAACCTCGGACAAATAAAAATAAAAATAAATAAGGACATCATCACAATTAACCTAAACACAGGGGGTAATATTTTTTTCCTCCTTATATGTCCATTTTCTATACTTTCAACAAGAACTTGGATGACAAGTCCAACCTAGGTCCATGTAATTAATCTGAAAATGTGTTGTAAACTGTGGCAATCTTCAATCCCCCCAACAAAAATGTCTTGTGAAACAGAACTAAAGTATTGATTCAAATTGTTGTACTATACAATATTATTTAACAACAGAGATACAAATTGATTCAAATTGTTGTACTATACAATAGTATTTAACAATGGAGATACAAAAGCCTACCTGGAAGCTCCATATTGGGACATGTTTACTGTTCGTAAAACAGCTGTTCTGCACTTTCCTGAGTGTTTTCTGGATCCCTGACAGTGAAAAGGAACTGTTCATTTGCTATTAGTGGTGAATCTCATGCAGTCCCCCTGTACCCGTCCAGTCATGAGCCACCGCAGCTGCTCTCATCCGTGCAGATGAGATCACATCAGTGGCCCTATGGCACACCTGACTGTATCTCCTGCTGTGGCCATTTACAACATTAACGTCTACAACTATCTGCTGCCAAATTTGCCTTCTGCCTGCCATACTCCATGTCCTGTCTCAAGCAGCAAGGTGACATGTCACCTAAAACATCTACAATGGCCTGAATTTTAGGGTCAGTGAAGGGTGGTTTTCAGGGACTGAGATGCCTAAGTGGCATAGTCCTAGGCATCCTAAAAGAAAACAGAAAGATAATACACATAATTATCACATAACTACAAAATAACTGCTCTCAGATAAAACAGAAAACTAAGCATTTCAGTATTACCTACCAGAGAAACATAAAATAGTCTAGAGATTTGATATATTACCAATAGGCTGGATGTAAAACAAAACAAATAGGATAGTAGCAATACCAACATATTTTTGTTTTTGCCAAAACAGAAATGCAGCTTTACTCCCCCACCCCAAAAGAACAGGCAAATGAACTGTCCCTGAAATAGTCTGTAGAAATAACACAGAGCATTAAGGTATTGCCACTCATGTATACTGTGAAATGCCCTGACAAACATGCCCATGCCATCAGTACACTTCTAAGTAATGCTTACAGATGTAAGTGTAGTAGTCTTTGTTAATCAAAGTATGTATATACATATATATATATATATATATATATATATATATATATATATATATATATATATATATATATATATATATATATATATATATATATATATATATATGTATGTATAAAAACTATTAAACAGATTTTTCTTAATTACGTTTCAGCATATGCAGTATATAGCTGACACAATACAAGCATACCTTTTCAAGTTCAGTAATCTTCTGTGCAGATATATCCCAAAGTAATAGCCTCTTTTCTGCATTCTTCTTATAGGTTCATAGGTTCATACTAGGCTATCTGCCCTAGGGCATTTATAAGCCTAGCCACAGTTGTGTGGCTTTCACCACCCCTTAGGTTGAGGAATACTATACCCATTAGTTTGCCGTGCCTCTGTCCAGCAGTGATACAGAGATGATCGATCTCCCATCCACTGGTCAAGATTCCTCTTGAACAGAGCCAGCGAGGTGCTCTGTCTCACATGGACCGGAATTCTGTTCCACAGCATAGGGAGTCTCTGGGTGATGAATCTGTCCCTCCAGCACGTCCTATTTATATCCGTGTTGAGGTTTAAGTCTCTTGCTCTTGTGGCTCTGGTGGATTTGGATTTTTTGAGGTGGAGCATGTCCATTAATTCCGGGTTGGACATGGCCTTGTATGTCAGGCACAGGTCACCTCTGAGCAGACGGTATGCGACTGAATAGAGCTGGAGTTTCTTGAGTCGGGCAGCATATGGCATATCTTTGAGCCCCTTTATCCTTTTGGTGAGGAACTTTTGGGGTCTTTCCAATTGCTGCAGGTGTCGGGTAAGATACATTCCAAATGGGGCATTGTACTCAATCACTGGTCTGATAAGTGAAGAGTACAGGGGAACAATGACCTCCCTTGATCTGGATGTGAATCCCTTCATAATCAGGTGGGCAATGTAGAAGGTCCTCCTCACCACTTTGGCAATGTGAGTGTCAAAAGAAAGGTTACTGTCAACTTGGGTCCCCAGGTCCCTGATAACCTCTTCTGTGCTTAATGGATTGCCACCTATGTGGTAACATGGGGTTACCTTGTTTTTACCAAAGGGTATGACTATACATTTTTTGGCGTTTAGCTTAAGGCCATGGCTCTGGCACCAGTTATCCATTTCTATGAGACCTCTCTGAAGGATATCTGTGTCTGATGGATTTTCAACTATGGCGCCCAGTTTGCAGTCATCTGCAAACTTTGTCAGCCACAATCCTCCTATGTTTGCCTGCACTTCTGAAAAGTAGATGCCAAACAAGAGGGGGCCCAGGACTGAGCCCTGTGGGACACCGCTTGTGACCAGCTTGGAGTCTGACATGGCACCAGCAACTCTAACCCTGTGGGTTCTGTCCTTGAGCCAGTTTGCAACCCATATTGTGACATATGGGTTTACATTTAAGCTGGTGAGCTTTTCTAAGATACCCGAGTGGGGTATTGTGTTGAAAGCTTTTGCAAGGTCAAGGTAGGCTGTGTGAACTGCCTTACCCTCATCAATGGCCTTGGTGACTGTTTCAAAAAAGTCAACCAAGTTCAAGAGGCATGATCTGCCCTTGACAAAGCCGAATGGTAGGATCCAATGTCTGTAGGTCCCCTATGTCTTTATTTATGAGTTCCATTATGATCCTCTCCATAGCTTTGCAGACCAGGCTTGTAATTACCAGGGTCCGTAGAAGCACTGCCTTTGTGGAGTGGGACCACAGTTGCCGTACGCCACTCTTTATCCTGTGGTAAGGCTAAGATTAAACAGCAGCCTTATGTGTGGGTTTAGTTCCTCAATGAGTTCGTGTAGCCATCCGGTCCCATTGATGCTGTGTTTTTAGCTTTAGAGAGAGCAGCTCTCACCTGGGCATTTGAGATGATTGGGAGGCTACACTCTGCTGGGATAGATATTTCTCCTTTTGGGGGGGGAGAAATTTTCACTGAACCTGTCTGCCAGTATGTTTGCAATGTCTGTGGGTTCAGTGATTTTTGTATCATTTGGACTAATTCTGAGCATATCTGGGAGTTTCCACCCAGATTTCTAACATAGCTAAAGAAGGCCTTATGATTGTCTTTTGAGTCCTTGGCGATTTTTCTCTCAAAGTTGGCCTTGGATGATTTTATGAGTGATCGTAGTTTTTTACTAGTATTGATCAGAGATGTCTTCCCTTTTAGGGATTTTGCTCTATCTTGTAGTAGCTTTCTCCTCTTGTTGTAAAGTTTGTTTATGGCTGGGGTCCACCAGATTGCCTTTGTTGGAAAGGGTTTTGATTTTATTTGGGATTGCTTGATCCATGCAATCCTGGAGGTGCTCGTAGAAAGCATTTGTAAGGGATTCATCAGTGTGAGTTGTGGTTTCCAATGGCTCAGGGGCCTTGAAGGATACCACACCAGTCTTAAGAAGTGTGAAGTTGGCTTTTGAGAAGTTCTTCACTGTGGTCTTTTTTGTTGGGGGTGGGGGTGGGATGTGGATCTCCAGTGAGATTAGTTTATGGTCTGATCTCACCAATGAGGGATATACTTCCAGTGTGGAGCATTTTGTCCCCATGTTTGTGATGATCAGGTCTAGTATATTTTCACCTCTTGTGGGAATGGTGACAAGTTGTTCCATAGCATTTGAGTTTATGAACTCCAGGAACCTTTGGGCTAGGGTATTGGGGCTTGAGTAATGTTCCCAGTCTATGTTTGGGTAGTTGAAGTCACCCAATATGATGGTGTTTGGAGAGACATTTATACTCTCCAGTGTCTTCAGGAAGGCTGTGTGGGGTTCCTGAGTTTGATAGGGTGGCCTGTAACATGCTATAAACTATAGAGCAGTTTTGCCTATGGTTAATTGCACCTGAATGGTCTCTGATGCTTCGTGAGTTGCCACCAGCCTGGAGGTGTGGGTATCCTTGATGAATATGAATACACCCCCTCCTTTTGTGGTACGGTCTGGGTTTTGGGGCCGGAACGCATGATATGAGGTAAAACCTGATAGTGCGGGGTGCTCTCAGGAGCCTTGAACCAGGTTTCAGTCACAGCACAGACATCGATGTTCTCCATACTGAGGAGGGCGCGTGCATCTTTAGACTTCTGGCATTGAGCAGCATTACCCTTAGTTTCTTTCCATTTTTGTTTTCTAGGGCAGTGGGTTTAGAATTTGAGCCTTGTCTAAAAAAGGCACTATAAGAGCCTTTGCCAATATCCGTAACCCAGGGTGACAGGTGCAAGCTGTCCCTTGCAAAGCAGCGTGGCTTGTCAAGCATGTCATTCCAGGCAGACAGACATTGGATCCCCTTAGAATGACACCAGAAATTAAGCCAATTATTAAAACTGATAATTTTGTCTCTGTATTGTGGCATCATTCTTGGTGAAGGTAGGATACTGCTCAGGGTCAGGGTCATACCAGCTTGGGCTACATAATCTGAGAGCTCCTTTATGTCTCTTTTCATGTAGTCCAGGGAAGTACGTCTCAGGTCATTCACACCGGCATAGACAATGACTGAGTCATACTTGTACTTGCTGTGGAGTGACCTGAGTAGTTGTGTTATGTGGCGGATTCTAGCACCCGACAGGCAGCTTACTGTGACCCACTCCTTGTTCAGTCTGGTGAGTGGGACGTCAGTGTGTCTGACCATGGCGTCACCTATGACAAGTGTGTCTGGCATTGTGTTTGGCCTTAAGGGCTGTGACTGATTTGCACACTGACTTTGTGATCTATGTGTTGCTTGTGTTATATCATGAGGTGGCAGTTGTTTGGGTGTCTGCTTTGGAGGCCTCTGCTGTTTTGGTAGATTTTTGATCAGTGCCTCTGAGTATGTCTTTGTGTGTTTATGTGTTTGATTTGTAGTTGTGATAGTTCTATGTGAGACTGGGTTTATGGTGTGTGTGGTTACCTTCTCCTCCTGTCTGGTTTTGCCAGTCCTGAGTTGAGAGAGCTCAGCCTCCAGTTTGGCTATATAGTTGCATCTCTCGCATGTATTTGTGTTTTGTGGGAGGAGGAGAGGGTTGTCTGTGTGCATGAGGCAATTGTAACATTGCCTCAATATTAGAAAAAAACCTTTCTGATCCAAACGACAAGGACGAGCAATAAACCAGTATGCCAATGAGTTTTCAAGCCAAAAATCAAATTACTGTAATAGAAACTCGATAGTTCGTTAAATAAGCATCCACCAGAGTCCAAAATGCAGCAAAACGCTTTAATAATCCACAAACCAACAAGAAATAAACTTTCAAGTGTAACAAAGATGATTGAAAATACCCAGCGTTTTTATAGCTGGAAAATACAATTAATTAATTAACAATGTTAATGCAATAATTGATTGAGATTTTGATGGTAAAAATACTTAAATTAAACAGTGGTTGCCAGATGTTTTAATAACAAATGTATAAGAATGTTATTTACTACTAAGTAACCTGCAAAAAACAAGACGGTCCTTAAAATTTAAAATGTTTTTTTAAAAACATTAATTTACTTAAACATCATTAAATGAATTCTGTAAGAGACCCAATTGTTCTGTTAAGACAAGATAGTTATTTTGAATCTAAACATTGGCCCACTAATATTCAATTAACATTGTGTGTTGGACCAAGAACAAAAAAAACAAACTAATGTGAATATAAAATAGCTAAGAATGTCACATATTAAAATGAATACTGAAATATGTGTTGCTAAATAATTAACAACCATAATTCAAAGTGTGCCCGTTAAATACTTAAAAACAGAGTGTATTAAAGCTTGTTTCTTCTCTTTTTAAGAATGGATGCCAAACTAATGCTGTCATTAAGCCCCGGTTGTTTTGTTGCATTTAACTTTAGCTGCCAAACTAATTCCCTGGCTTCAAGAAGAGTTTCCCAATCGCCACCCCTTTGATCTTGATGAATTTTCTCAAAAACAAAGAATTTTAAGGACATTTCTGGACATAGCAACTGGTGTTTATAAAAGGCATTAGTTTGTTTATTTTTGCCAATCTCGTATAAATGTTCATATATCCTGCGCTTTAAAGGCCTGTCAGTTTTGCCAACATAAAAAGCTGGACATATTTGTATCTGTTACTTGCTTTCAACGTGATGTTCCTAGAGGGAATGGTTACTTGGTCTGTTTGTAGAATATAGGGGCATTGATTGCATCGACCACATTTGAATGTTGCAAATGAATCAGTAGATGTGTTAACTCCGTCCACATGTTTGACCTGTAATTTTTGTTCAAATACACCTTTAAGGTTGGTATTCCTTTTCCTAATGAACCCAATACTAGTGGGCAACTTACTTGCCAATTCTTCTTGCATAGTCACTATAGGCCAAAAACTTCTGATTGTACTCTCAATAAATGCAGCATCCTGTGTGTAAGTGTATGCAAAATTCTTCGGGGGTGACTTGTCCACTGCTGCATTGTTGTGATATTTGAAATAAATTTAAGGGATAGAACAGTTGTGTGTTACTGCACATTCTCAATGCTCTAATGAGCTGTCCCTTGATAATGCCTCTTTTAATATAGGAGGGGTGGCCACTTTCAAAATGCAAAAAAGTATTAGAGTAGGTCCCCTTTCTGTAAATTCTTGAAAGAAAGCCTATTCCACTGGGATCTTTTGTTAATAATACATCTAAGTAATGGAGAGCATTGTTACTAATTTCATATGTAAAAGTAAGAAAGTCAGTTGACAAAATCTTTTATAGAATGTAATATTTAAGTGAGCAGTAGCGCAGGGTGCTGCCATTTGCCACCACCCTTTGTCTGTCTAAATTCTCCATTGCTGAAGATGAAATTATTGTGCAAAACTGTGTCCATGAACTTCGATTATTAGGTTAGTCCTTCAACAGCTAACATTTCTCCACCAATCTCTACCCTGAGTGGTGTGGTATACTGGAAACAGCTCTACAATGTCTATAGTGATTGGTGGACAAGAACTCCCAGGAATATTTGCACACATAAGGCAAACTGGTAACATAATTTTCATGGGGGTGTCATTTTACTGAGGGAGGGGTAATACCACCCTCCACCTGGGCTTCCTGATGCCTAGTTTTTTTTGAGGATTGAGCCCCTTAGGAATAAAAAAACCAAAAAATTGGGGTGATGACACCCTGCATTAGGTGATCGTACAGACAATATTTAATTTTATCTAGTGAAATGTTTAACTCGTTAAACGAAACTGATTCATAAATACTAGTATTTTAAATTAACTGATTGCTCCAGTTTCGTTTGTCCAATTGTCTCTCAAACCCTTTGGGTGGGAGGATTAAAAGTGCTTGCCCTGGTCAATACATTAGTGCAATGTTCTAGAAATAAATCAAAATAATTTAGTTAACTATCAAATCTGTGTAGTTGTGCCTGAATACAAGTTGACCTCTTCTAAGAGTGCCCCCTCCCCCCAACTCATTGCCATACTGGTTTATTGCTCGTCCTTGTCGTTTGGATCAGAAAGGTTTTTTTCTAACTTTTTCCTGGTCTGTTTTTCGTTTTACTGGTTGATTGCCTCAATATTCCCAGATTCACCAGCTGAGCAGGAGAGGACGCTAGCAACTGACCCTTTGACATGCTAGAAGAAATGAAAAAGTTTGCTGTGTAACTGAGTCACTGTTCTTATAAACACACCTCCTCACCTTCATATCCCTAGCTACCCTGTTGCCTTTTTATGGTGTAGATTTGAGGCTGCTAGCATGGCGGAGGTTCAAACGAGGTATGCACTGATTAGAATTGCTGAATGCCAAATACTTGGCTCTGTGTAGCTAATGTAAACATAGTGCAGACACTCCCTCAGTGTTTGTTTTTAATGGATTGCACTCATGAATGTTTAACGGTAGGAGAAGGAAAACACAACAGCAATGCAGACTGGTCTAGATCCATTGGGTGTTCCTGGTTAATCTTACAAAGTGTTAGATGTAATTCTGTCAGGGTTGGAAATATAAGTGCGCAATACACAATTCACAGGTTCTGTTCATTACCATCTAACCTTACCTTCATTTGTTGGCAACTGCATATTATATTATTGCCATGTAATATCCTCACAAATTTGAAGGACAATGTCCTAGAATGACTTATGGACTGCATGTCTTAGGTTATTGGTCAGATAAGAGAAGAATGGGCAACAAACACAGAGAGGTTAGACAGAGGTGCATATTTGCAAGAAATACTGTTAACTGGTTGTGTGATCACTCAGTGCACTACAGTCAAAATTAATAAATATACAAATAACTGTTATATGGTTTCATATTACTGTAGAGGATGTTGCAGTTGGTTATATGCAGAATGACATCAGTTCCTTGCCACAAAGGTGTTTGTGTGGCAAAGAGGGATAAGGCAGCCTTACTGTGTTCTGAAGGTTCATTGCTGTGAGAGTTCAAATACACACCTATGTAGAAATATTTTATGTGTACTAATATTTTGTAGTGTGTATGTCACAAAATGCTTTTCCTCATTTCAACTACTTGTCTCAGTCTTTTATTTTTTGGGGGGGGCAGTGTTTGCGCTATGTGTGGCTTAGTGCAAACATGGAAAACAGAGAAAATGAATGTCAGGTTTGGCTGTGCTTGTCTTGTTTGCGAGAAGCACAGCAGTGCACAACCTGGACTTGTGACCCAGCCAGGAAGCAGACCTGGAGACAAGACTCAGACAGTCAATAATTGAATCCAGATACATTTGATTAACTCTGCTAGGTACTGCACAAACATGCTAAGCCACATTGTTAGGCGGTTAACACAGACACCTTAAGAACAATTATGAAATTAGGAAATGTCATGTAAATAGTCCTGTGGCAGCAGGTATAAGTGTAGGTCTGGAATACAAATGGTCCTGAGTTCTAGTACTGGGCATGCAACATATTTTTTACTGTTGTAACAGTGCAGTTTATAGCAATGAACTGAAAAACAGACAAGTGTAATTTCAACATTCTTGTGGCAACAGGTGTAAGTGTAGGAGTGCCATATACAAGGTCCTGCATTATAATACAGGATATTTTATACACTTTTACTGTTGTTCCACTTCCCATTACATTCACTTTCATATATAACACTTTAGATACTGCAGCTGATATGAATTATATGTCTGAGGGATGAAACACCATTATTTCATTTTCAGATGTGTGACTAAGATGAGAGTATACTGTCTACTATATTTCTATAAGTATAATTCTGCTCTCTGGATTTCCATGTCCTTCACAATTACATGAGACACATGCACAACCGCAACTATATCCAGTAACCTTGTCAGGTCACACACATGTATGTGTAACTGCTCAAAATGTCACCTATAT
The DNA here is from genome assembly GCF_019279795.1 of Protopterus annectens. Taxonomy (NCBI): domain Eukaryota; kingdom Metazoa; phylum Chordata; order Ceratodontiformes; family Protopteridae; genus Protopterus; species Protopterus annectens. The sequence goes on from NC_056729.1 coordinate 1,902,233,083, forward strand.
TTATGCATGATTCCTGACTATTTCTGTGGCAAAGATGGAATATCAACACTGTGGAAGAAATATTTTGTCCGTTATGCCTAGGTTTGAATTCCACTGTGTAAAACTCAATTTCTACAGTGTATAAAGGCAAAAACAAATGTGTCTGATCATTACATTTATGCCCCCAGTGCATGTCTGCAAAATTAACTCAACTAATAGTTACCTTCCAAGTTCCAATATATATTTCCAGGCTACATGAGTAGGCACCCCTCAAACTAATGCCAAGTGTCAGATTAACCTTCCAATTTCAATTATTTAATTCTTCCCTGCCTGACACTGCTGCGTTCTACTTAACACCTTGCAAATGCAGTTGACATCTATGCTTGGGTTTTCACACTACCAGTAAATGTGATAACTGGAAATGGTAGGAATTCATCAGTTTCCATTGCTCTCGTTTGGCTTGTAGACATGTCTGGCATTAGAGGGGAAGGTGCTAAGTATAGGAACAGAGGTGGGGTGTCCAGGAGTCAAGGATATTTACTGGACTCCTGGTAAAGCACCACAGTCAAAGGCTTCTGCAGGGGGACTATTCTGGCTCCCAGTACAAGTCTGAGACTTGGAGTAGTTTGTCCCTGGCTGTATCCAGGGCCACTGGTATCCCACTCACTGAAGAGCAGTGTAGGCATTATTTCAATGACCTACAGAGGTATAAAAGTGATCTTCTCAACCATTGGTTGCATGAGTTTGAGGATGCGAACATCCCACAGCTGTGTAAGTAAGATGTTAAGAGAGTATTTGTAAGACTTAGAAAGCTAAATATAGGCAACACTGGCATGCATAATGTTCTGTTTGTTTCTGTTTGTTTCTGTTCTTTTCCCAGCTGTCACTGACCATGTGTTCAATAGGCAGGCTCATACTGCTCGACTGGAGAGATTGAGGGAAGCAAGAGGTATCTATGTAGCAGAAGAGAAGTGTGATTGTAGCTTAAAAAGTTAAAGATAGTGTTCTGAGTCATTCATACAGTTGTATCAAATTGAGGATTCATACCCCAACTGTAAATGCAAGCATGCATGCATTAGTCTGTAGCATAAACCAATTGTGAGTGTCAAAGATTAGACTGCAGTCAAAGGTTTTGGTTGCAAATACCATGATTCACATCTATGCAACAGTGCTATTTCTTTAATAATATTTACTTTACATTAAAAACTCTATACCAGTGTCACAAATGCCCTGCTGTAAACTGTAATCTGTATACTTGAAACACACATACGTGCAATATATGCACATTCCAAGGATCACGTTCAGCAGTCAGTATTATAGTGTGTATCTGCTAGGACATATACTTAAATGTAATACTTCAGATAAAAGAGTTGTATAATTCTGTTAATGCACTGCATGTCAGATATGATAGTATTAATTTTATCTCTTTTTCTCTCTCTCCCCAACCCTTATCTCTCTTTTCTATTTTCTATTATGTGTCTTCAAATTGTCTCAATGTCATCCATGTGTATCACATCACTAAATGCTCCACAGCACAGAGGAGTAGGCTTGCTACATTAGATCAGCCTGACTCTGTTCCACTGGCTTCAACACTGATGCCCAGCACATCTGGGAACCAACCTGGTAGCACTGCCTCTGCTGCCCTTACTACTTGTCACCTCAGGTAATATTGCCTCAGAAGCTGGTGTAGTGGAACCCTCTGGGAGCAGTAGCAGAGGTGGTGATTTCATCCCCCACAAGGAGATGCCAGAGTTGGTGCATAGGGTCATACACTGCACCATTAGCGTATGCCTATGCTGCCTGCAGTAGCTGCTGTCCCTCATGGATCATAGGAGGAGAAAACATCAAGCACTACACCTGCCAGTTAAGTGAGGGGACAGTGATGGCAGGCCGGTGAGTCGACTCTCACTGTCTCCAAGCTTGAATGGCATGTGCCTGTGTTATCCCCTCACTCCAATCATGGTGTCCCCAACCTTTTTGTGTCCCTCACCATCCCTGTGTCTTGCCTTGTTTGTTTTGTTTCTTTGCATTTGCTTACTCATTCACCCAACTTACCTGACCCAGACATACCTAAGTCCCCTTACTCAGCAGTCTTCTTTTACTGAATTCAAAAAAGTGCACTTGTCTCTCTCAAAAAAAAAAAAAAAAAAAAAAACATCATCTCATACATAGCTCTCCATTTCACACACATGTCTGTGCATTTACACCTGCTGCAGTTAAGCAGCAGGTGTGTTTCATAGCATCAATACTAACTCTCAGAGTTTAGCGATGTAGCTCATGTTTGCACATTGCTTAACTACACACAAACAGAAAAAAATAAATGGAAATGTGTATCTTGCATGCGCAAATTCTTTGCCAACCACTAAGGAAACTTGCTGCTCGTTGTGTTATGGACAACTAAATATTATTATGTATCAGTGCTGTTTACTGTCCAGTTCTTGGTTATGACATGAAATTACACATGGAAACATAACAAATTCAAGACCCTGTCTAACAATATGTCACATATTTACAACACAGCCATGTGTTGCCTTCCCCCAAGCACAGCAACCTTGGTGTCTCAGTGCTTTTTTCACACATATATCAACTACACCATGTAAATTAATATGTTGTGTAACTGTAACTTGCCCAAGCAACACAAGACAAATGAAATGCAAACAATCAGTCTGTAACATACAGAACTAGAACTATTGATCCATAAGCCAAAACAACCTTATCTGCAAGGTCATAAAAGAAATCATCATGGACCTTATCCACTGGGATATATGATTGACTTCAACAATTGGCTAAGCTTCTGGTGTCATTCAAAGGGGATCCAGTAGTCTGCCTCTGATGACATGATCGACAGACCACGATTCTTTGCCAAAGATGGTCTGCAAACATGTTGCCCCTGACCTGATTCAGGTTACTGGCTAAGGCTCTTTACCCTATAGTGCCTTTTTTAGGCAAATTTCAAAGGACAAAACCCACATTAAAGATCATGCTGCTAAACGCTAGGAGTCTAACCATGAAACTGCACTCATTGCAAGCATTTTAACCCTGGAAAATGCTGACATCTATGCAGTCACAGAAACCTGGTTCAAAGCTGCAGAAAGCACCCCAGCCTTAACTGGTTACTCATCCTGTCATACATTCAGAACCCAAACTGCAGAACCAAAACACTAAAGGTGGAGGATTGTCCATATATATTAAAAACACACACACCTCCAGGCTGGTTAAACAGTATGATGTACAGGAGACACTCCAGGTGCAGTTAAACCTTGACAAGACACCTATTGAAATTATAGCTAGCTACAGGCCCCCATATTTGACTCAAGATGTCCACTCTACCATTCTGGACTTCTTCAACTCTATCAAGATTCAACCCTTTACACTCATCATGGGTGACTTTAACTACCCAACCATAGACTGGAAAAACTACTCATGCCAGAACACAAATTCTAGGACATTCCTTGATTTTATCAATGCAAATGCCTTGGAAAAGCTAGTTGATACCCCCATAAGAGGTGATAATATCTTGGACATGATATTAACCAATATGAGTAACCACTGCAGCACCTCTACAGTATCATCCTCCCTGGTAAGATTCAACCATGACCATAAAGTGGTCACTTTCAAAGTCACCATCTCCCCTGATCCCCCTTTACCTAGGGTCAAACAAAAAAAAAACTTCTTCAAAGCTGAATACAACCTCCTGAGAGATGATATAAATAGCTTCACAGCCCCCTCCCCTCTGTAGCAACTGGCACCAATGTCCAAATCTACACCAAAGTACTATACAAGCATTCATATAGATGCATGGAATCAGGAATACCTGACATGACAACATTATCCTCTGCAAGGAAGAGTAAACCTGTCTGGTGGACATCTGTAAGAAATAAACTATATAACAAAAGGAAAAAATTGCTGTCCAGGACCAAGAAGGAGCAGGTGCCCAATTGGATGCAATCTCTCCTTAGCCTGAACAAGCAAATAAGAGCCAGCTCGATCTTCAGCTGGGGTGTTTTCTGTGCGGAGTCTACATGTCCTCCCTGTGGTCATGTGGGTTTCCTCCAGGTGCTCCAGTTTCCTCCCACATCCAAAAGACATGCTGCAAGTGGATTGAATACGCTAAAATTGGCCATAGGCGTGAGTGTGTGTGTGCCTTCTGTAGAAGGTTGGGTGCCAGGCTGGCAACTTGACACCGTAAAAGTCCACTGCCAATCGTGAGCAGACAAAGTGATCTGCTGTGGCGACCCCTAACAGGGAAAAGCCGAAAGAGAGAGAGAGAGAGAGAGAGAGTGAAATCCTCTAAAGCCAACTTCGAGTCCAAACTGGCCACATCTACTAGAGACAGTCATAAGGCCTTCATCACATATGTCCGCAGTCTCAAAGGAAGCATCCAGATTTGTTCAGAACTCATGGTCAAGGGTACCACATACACATGTGCTGTAGATATAGTCAATCTACTGACTGACAGATTCAGTGAAAACGTCTCCCCTCTGCCCCCCATTAGTAAATCAGGACATCCCCAGAACTTGCCCTGCACACCTTATCTCTAGGGAACAGGTCATCACTGCCCTCTCAAAGATAAAAAATACAGCCTCCATGGGACCTGATAACATTCCAGCCTACATCCTACACGAAATCAGGCATGAACTTGCAGCACCATTAGGTGCCCTATTCAGCAAAAGCCTGAGTACTGGCTTTGTCCCAGCTGAGTGAAGGACAGCCACTGTCATCCCTTTACACAAAGGTTGAGCGTCCACCGATCCAGGAAATTATAGACACCATCAGCCTAACTAGCCTGATCTGCAAGGCCATGGAATGGATTCAATCTATCTTGCTGTTTTAAAAATAGTGAATCATCATCATCATCATCATCCCCTTTTTCCCATTTACATGGGGTTGGGGTATCATATTAACTGTTGCCAACTCTCTCAGTTCAGTGCCACTCTCCTGCCTTCTTCAACACTCATGCCTGACTGTCGCAGATCTTCTTTCACACAATCCATCCACCTCTTTGCTGGACGCCCTCACTTCCTCTTACCTTCTTCCTGTCTGTCCCAAATTTCCCTCACCAGATTGTCTTCTGTTTTTCTACACATGTGCCCATACCATCGTAATCTGTTTTCTTTGATCTTTTCTGCAATTGGAGCTACTTTGGCTTCTGCTCTTATGTCCTCATTTCTTCGCCTGTCCCGCAGTGTGCGAATCTCCACTAAAATTTAACTTTTTAGACAGGTAAAACTTAAGTTACCTACTTTCACACCTAACTTATCTAGTGCACACGGCAGTGTTTAGGATAAACCATTTTTTTTTTCATCTTACCTTTAATCATCCCTGTGACTAGCACTTGCTCTAATACCTGCTGGAAAGCACTAGAAAGCCTTAAACTGATACAAGCACTCAACTCTCCTTATTAATAAGAAGAAATTAATTGTAGGCACTAAACAGCCTATAATTGCAAAGTACCTTGCTAAGGCAAGGGAAAACAGCTCCTGTACTTTACAAAAAAAGCACCAAACCAGGCATGTCCAAGGGTCAGCTTCTGGTGATTTCTCCTGTCCACCTGGTAAATATGGGCATACTGGGGCTATGCAGCAATTGCCTCATGTACATAGACAACCCTCTCCTCCTACCACCCAACACTACAACCTGTGAGAGATACACTTACATAGCCAAATTGGAAGCAAATCTCTCTCCACCCAAGATTGTGCTAGATAGTCAAGAGGAGAAGGTTAACACCCACACTACACCTCAAGCCACACATAGCCCTTCTAAACCCACACCACCAACACTGACACATAGCAACACTAAATCCACATATGCAGTGGCCCATAACTGTAACTTGCCCAAGCAACAAGGACCTCCAAAGCTGAAATGCAAACAAACACTAATCACAACCAAAGTGTCACACAACTCACAACACCAGTGTGCCACCTAGCAACAGGCCCTAAGGCAAGACAACGTACCTAACACTTTAGTCATAGGTGAATCTATAGTCAGGCACACTGATGTCTCACTCACCTGGCTGAACAAGGAGAAAATTACAGTCAGCTGCTTGTCAGGTGCCAGGATCCACCACATAACGCATGTACTCAAGTCACTCCACAACAAGTACAAATATGACTCTGTCATTGTCCATGCTGGAGTGAATGACTTGAGACGTACCTCCTGCACTACATGAAAAGAGACATGGAAGAGCTCTCAGATCATGTGTTCCAGGCAGGAATGCATCCTGACTTCACCCAGAATTATACCACAATATATGATTGACTTCAACAATTGGCTAACCTTCTGGTGTCATTCAAAGGGGATCCAGTATCTGTCTGCCTGGAATGACATGATCGACAGACCTTGATGCTTTGCCACAGATGGTCTGCACCTGTTGCCCCTGAGATTCAGGCTACTGGCTAAGGCTGTTGCCACCCCTATAGTGCCGTTTTTAGGCAAAGTTCAAAGGACAAAACTACCACCGTAACAGGTGCAAACATGCAAATTCTGAAGGTAATGCTACTCAATGCTAGAAGTCTAAACCTCAAAATGCACTCTCTTGAGGCACTCCTAAAAATGGAGAACATCGATATTTGTGCAGTAAATGAGACTTAGTTCAAGGCTCCAGTGAACATCCCTGCAATACTAGGCTACAACTCTTACCACACTTTTCAGCCACCAAACCAGAACCAAAACACTAAAGGTGGAGGATTGTCCACATACACCATGGATATTCACACCACTAGGCTAGTTGCCCAACACAATGTGTCTGAAATTCTCCAGGTGCAACTAACAATAGGTAAGACTGCAATCTAAATTGTAGCTTGCTACAGATCCCCCACCATGCCCCAAGATTCTCACTACACTTTTCTAAACATACTGGAAAATATAAAGATACAACCAAACACCCTAAACTGGGTGATTTTAATTAACCTGCCATTAACTGGGAAAACTACTCGTGTACCAACACCTTTGCCCAACGGTTCTTGGAATTCATAAATTCCAATGCTCTGGATCAACTAATCCATAGTCCCACCAGGGGATCCAGTATCCTAGACCTGGTCATTATCATCATGGGAAATCGATGCTCCACACCTATGGTCACCGCCTTGTTGGTCAGGTCTAACCATAAGCTAATCACCCTTAACATCCACATCTCACTTCCATCCCCCAGTAAGGAAACCCCCATAAAAAACTTCTCTAAAGCCAACGTCATGCTACTCAAGTCAGAAGTGACAAACTTCATGACACCCATGCAGATAGGAACTGAAAGTTCGACTGCTGAATCCTGCACTAAGGCACTGTACGAGCACATCCACTCATGCATGAATCATGCCATCCCAAATAGAACTAAGATGCTCTCCTCCAAAAAAAGGAAGCCAATCTGGTGGTCTCCTGCCATAAACAAACTTTACAACAAAAGGAAGAAACTGTTGCAGAAAAGAGGATCCAAAAAACTCCCTTACCAGCCTCACTAAGAAGCTGAGATCCCTCATAAAATCCTCCAAAGCTAGTTATGAAAATAAAATTGCCAAAGATTCCAAAGTCAACCACAAGGCATTCTATAATTATGTGAAGAATCTAAATGGCAAAAGTAGCTGACTCCACATCCATCTCCAGACAAGTGACAAGTGGAGTACCACAGGGTTCAGTCCTGGGACCGCTTTTGTTTGGCATCTACTTCTCTGAAGTACAGGCCAACATTAAGGGACTCTGGCTAACAAAGTTCGCAGATGACTGCAAACTGGGAACAATTATTGAATCCCCAGATTATGTGGAAACTCTACAAAAGGGCCTTACAGAAACAGATGCTTGGTGCAAGAGCCATGGTCTCAAGCTCAATGCCAAGAAATGTATAGTTATCCCCTCTGGGAAAAAAACATGTACCCATGAACTACCACATAGGTGGCAGTACGCTAAATACTGAAAGTGTGATGAGACTTAAGGACACAGGTGGACAGTGGTCTCACCTTTGATAACCACATCACCACAACAGTCAGGAAATCCTTCACTGTGGTACACCTCATCACTAAGGGCTTTTCATCCAGAAAAAAGGAAGTCATTGTCCCCACTGTACTTATCCTTCATTAGACCCATTATAAAATACAACGCCCCACTTAGTATGTACCTCTCAAGACATCTGCAACAATTGGAAAGGCCACAGAAATACCTCACTAAAAGAATCACAGGCCTAAAGCAGATGCCCTATGCTGATTGCCTTAAAAAACTCCAGCTATACTCTGTTACATATCGTCTACTCAGAGGCAATCTCTGCTTAACATACAAGGCCATGTCAAACTCAGAGCTGTTGGACACGCTACAATAAAAGAAATCCCAATCCCTCAGAGCCACACGCTCCAGGGATCTAAACCTTGTCATCACAATAAACAAAACATGCTAGAGGGATAGGTTCCTGACCCAGAGACTCCTCAGACTCTGGAATAGACTGCCCATACATGTGAAGCAGTGCACCTCTTTGGCCCTCTTCAAAAGGAATATTAACAATTGGATGGGAGAAAGGAAATTCACCCTAGGGCTCATGTCAGTCACCCTGCTAGACAGGTATCCAGGGAAGTAAATAGTGTGGGAGGAAATAGCCAGGGAATTGTTATGGCTAGGCTTGTATAGGCCCTAGGGCCGATAGTCTAGTGCCAACCTATGAACCTATGGACCTCATTAACAGTCAATCTCACACAGTTTGGCTTGGTCAAGGGGAGGACATGTCTGTTAAATATGGTCGACTTCTTCAAGACAGTCACCAAAGCCATGGACAAGGAGAAGATGGTGCACTCCGCCTACCTGGACCTGGCCAAAGCCTTCAACACTATTCCCCACTCAGGCATAATAGATAAACTCTCTCAGCTAGGCATCAATCCATATATTACCAGGTAGGTATCAAACTGGCTCACTGATAGAACCCACTGAATCAAAT
>NC_056729.1:1902246969-1902286969 GCF_019279795.1 Protopterus annectens
TGCTTTAAAAGACTACAGTATGATAATGCAGTTAAAAGAAATGAGAATTGTTTGGGAAAATAGGTGCTGTTAAGGAGGGATATGGCTATGAATGTATATAATGTGAAGCGGTATGGAAGGGAGAATAGGCTGTTGGGAATATTGCTAAAAGATTAAATGGAAGTTGGGAATTATATTTTAAGCATTTAACTACAGATTCTTTTTTCTTATTTTTAGATTCTTCTTGCCAGTCATTAAAAGATAGCCAGAAAGAGACTGGTTTCTTTTTGCCCTTTTATTTCAGTGTATTTTTTAGATTTTCTAAAATTTTCTTATAAAAAGTACTTATTTTCCAGAAACTGTTAAGCACTATACTTTTTAATGAGCTCAGGACATTTTACCAAATAACTTATACCTGCCTGGAGTTCCATACTCTGGCTATTTAAAATGACTTGTACTAGTACCTATTATACCATGACCCCCCCATTAATATTCCAAAATGTGCACGCTGATTGGCCAGCGTGCACATTGTAAATCGACTTATACTAATGGAAAAGGTCGGACTTTTCCATTAGCGACACAGGTTTAAAAAACAACAGAGATCTCCGTTGCTTTTTACAGCTGTCTTGCTATGTTAAACTTTAACATAGTGACACAGTGTGTAAAAACCAACGGAGATCTCTCGTTGCTTTTTAGCCTGTCTGCTATGTTAAATGGGTTTATAAGCAACCGAGATCTCCGTTGCTTATTTTAAAGCTGTCTCGCTATGTTAAACCCATTTAACATAGCGAGACAGGTTTAAAAAAAAAAAAGAATGGAGAAAGCAAGATCTCCATTGCTTTTTACTGTTTCGCTATGTTAAATGGGTTTAACATAGCAAAACAGTAAAAAGCAACGGAGATCTTGCTTTCTCTGTTGCTTTTGGCCACAGCTCTGATGTACTGCATAGGCATGCGCAGTACATCAGAACTGCTGCGAATACCAGACAGCTGCGGAAGGGCAACAAAGAGGCATTATACAATGCTATTATTTAAGAAAAGTAATTATTTCTTTTCTTAAATAACATCATAGTATAATAGCAATAACCCACTTCTGGGTGTGGGTAATGCGGGATTTACCCACGGTTGTTCTTCTTGGTTGTTGTTGCTTCGCCCTCGGGACCAAATCACGCCAACCGTGGGTAAATCCCGCATTACCCACACCCAGGCGTGGGTTATTGCTATATTATAGAACCCCCACTCATACCAAATGTGACTAGAATTAGTCACTCACATTCACAAACAATTAATTCTCTGCTCCTTTTCTTTATATTTGATTAGAACCTGATTTCAATCTTGAAAATTATACTCTGTCCTTCTAATAAGGAAGCCAACAAACTACTGAAACACAAAAATTAAGTCAGCAGCACCAAGACCCACCACAGAAAGTTTCAGGAATCAAAAAAATATAAAACAAAACAATTTATTGAAGCTCTTTTCGTTGCTTGTAATGTAGCAACTTCTTCAGAAAAGATACACAGTTTCAAGCAGTAGTTTATAAGTAATTAAAACATATCAAGTGATGACCTCACCTCTCAGTGAGTCAAATTCTTAGAGACATTTGCTAAAAAAACATGTATTCGTGAAACCTGAATACAAGAACTGCAAGTTTGTCAGTTTAAAAGTGTCATTAAAACTGTTATAAATAATTATACAGAAGGCATAAAACTGTTAGACTCAAACAATAACAAGGTTAGACTAAACTTCAAAGTTACAGAATAATCAACCGGGTATACTTCTCAAAAATATTATAGAGCTAGAGTGATAGGATAAAGTTCCAGCAAAGTACAATTCACTGTCTCAAACTTCTTAGTTTTAGAAGACAGGCAATGTTACAAGCATCATTTAAACCTGGTATAATGAATGCATTCAAATGGATCTGCCATTCCAACTCATGTTCCTCTAAAAGTAAATTCAGTGGGCCACCTCTCAAATTGGCTTGAACTTGATCTATAGCTTTGAAAGTAAATTTGTGGCCCTCATTATTTGCTATATGTCTTGCTAGTGGGTTGTCAATTTTATTAACTGAAATAGCATAGATGTGTTCGTAAACCCTGTCTCGCAGTCTACGTTCAGTCTTCCCCACGTAGAATGCGGGACAGCAGACAAATCTTGCTATGTAAACAACCAATCTAGAATTACAGTTGAGTTTAAATTTAATCTCATATTTGTTCTTGGTGCTGCTGACTTAATTTTTGTAATTGTTGTGTTTCAGTAGTTTGTTGGCTTCCTTTTCCTGGTTTATCTTCTAATAAGGAAACTATTGCTCTTGTGATGAGTACTCTGTCCTTGTATATATTAACTAGACTCCACTAGCACACAATTAAATAGCTTAATGCTGTTTATATGAGTAATTGCACAGAAATCCAGGATCCTAGAAGCATACAATTTACCCACTCGCATACAGTTAGAACTATTGAAGAATGTTTTCATAAACTTACCTGTAGAGGCTTTAAACTTTGCTAAGATTTGTAATGCTGTATATTGATATAACAGAAACTTGTCTTACAGGAAATCTTCCACTCTTTTGGGCCCAATGGCAATTTCCAATGTAGCAGCATACAAATGGCTCAGAAAGCCAAATAGATATGGCACCAGACTTTTACAGTACCAATTAATTTTTCATGATACAGATCAGCAGCGAAGAATAACCTCCTTTATTGCAAAGAGAAACACATACACATGAGAGGTTTTTGTAGTAATCATTACACAGCCACTGCTCAATTAAAAATGAACACTACATCATTTATTTTGCTAAGATTTTCTGACTACTTGTTTATGACTTTCCACATTATGCATGAGTTCCAAATTCCATACAAGAACTTTCTATAGAGATCAAATATTTTTACATTTTTTACTCTGTCAGCAATTGCTAATATTAGACAGGAAGCAAATCAACAGATACATACTGAAGAGCATTGAGGAATCTATCTTGTTACTAGAATTGAAATGCATACACTGACATTTTCCCTTCTTGTTATACCTCACTTTTCACTCCCACGATAGACTTGCAGGTACGGTATCATTATCCCTCTTTTTTCCAGCCATTTAGTTTGGGTCACCTGAATTTCTGTCAGAGCTTTATCCCTTTTCACCAGTGGAACCAGCTTGATTGATGTCTGTAGAATGCGCAATGGTATGCAGTTGTGGACTGGGTCAGTGTGGCAAAAAATAGTTGCAATAGTCTACTTGGAATAGCAAGGCATCCATTATGAACTAGATGGGTTACAAAGTGTGCCTTTCTGAGTGCTTTAGAACTACACTGGTTATGTTGTGATCTACCACGGACCCTAATTATTGATGACTGTGGAACTATTTATCATTTGAGGATTTTCTTCTGTACTTTGCCCTTTTTTGCCAAGTCTCAATATGCAATATATATGTTTTTTCTTTCTTTTAAAGACTGTCAGTGGAACATCAAAGTCTTTTATTGAAATTATAATTTTATCCAATTTGCAGCCATCAGTTTATTTGATTAACCACATTCCATCTCCTGTTAATCTAAAAACAGTAGTCCAGAAAAATGGCCAAAATGTTAACACCTGCTGGACACTACTTCCAGCCCTCATCAGGACAAAGAGGTAACCCTCAGACACAGAAATATTTTACCACACTGATTAGTCATTGAATCACATACAAACTAACGTTTAAAGATTTTTTTTTGTGAAATTATATTAAATGCCTTGATAATGTCAATATTAACAGCATGCACATTCACACACCCCCATCAAGAATGGTAAAAAATTAAAATGGTATGGTCTGTCCTTAAGAAAACTCAAGTTTGTTCCACATTTTTATTTTATAACTAATGAAACCCTCAGCACATGTATCCCATTACTGGGGTGACTTGGCAACACTTGTAGATCAAGTGACTTGCTCAGAGTCACACAGTAGACAGAGGGAGGTAGAATGAATCAAACTCTGTGACCCTGACTTTGTGAAACGTTCAGTAACAGCTCAAAGAGATAACTTTCATTATTAACTGCCATATTAAATAGTAAAATTCAATATTAATGTCATTTAATTTAAGGTCTGTTATGATTTTCCACATACTAGTGAGGTTGTTGCATAATTTGGGTGCTAAGTAACTCACCTGCTATGCCCTTTTTGAATCATTTCCATTGCAGTATATCATCACTTCTTAGGGGTGTATCCACATACTAGTATTTTACTTAACATGATCAACAAGGTTTGATTATGTATGAGAACCAGTAGATATGTTGCTTGAGCTCTTTGAGTCTGAGTTCTTAATTTTATTTTTGAATGCAATTATCATATCTGTAACTAAGCAATACCATTCTGACACAGGTCTCTACTTAGAACGAAAAGTGTATAACATTTTTCTGCAAATGTATCTACTATATTTACTATGACTTATGACAAGGTAATTAGTTCAAAGCTTTGTGATAAAATGTTACAGTTTTCCCTTTCAGTTTTTTGACTTATCCAAGGACTATTACATTGTTTAGGAACCCCATGTACCCCGAGCACAGACACCCAACAAATATGGATTAGCGATCAATACAATAATGACAACAACAACAATAATAATTGTCATGAAAGGAGATACTGCCAGCCCAGTTATCTGGAATTTTGTAAATAATTATATGTAATGTGTGAATATTAATATGATTTATATAAAAGTGTGACAGAATGAGATACTGCCAGCCCAGATATCTGGAATTGTTTAAGTGGTTGTGTGTCATTTCTAAATATCAACATGATTCATTTGTCTGTGTTACAAACGTATTAGAATTGTATGTCATATTGTATAGACGTGTGCTGAAGGGATACTTTTATACACTGTTTTAAATGTTTAACAGGGGAGACTGAAACACAAGAGATTTACTTGCAGAACTGCAGAAGAATGGTTAAGGTTAAGTTACTTTATAGCTGGGACATGAACAAAAGATGCTATCTCTCAGTTTCAATGCAGCAAGGAGGCAGGATGTCTAAAGCAAGGGAGCCTTCTGCATTGTCTTGTAAGTGTTTTATTGTTTTATATCTTCCAGCAGCTGCAAAGATTTAAGAAGGGTCCTTGTTTATGTGTTTTCACAGGGAGATGCGAAATGCTGGTAGTTTCTAACAATGGAGGTTTAGCTTGGGAACTAAAGGGAGATAGCAGAAAGTGATGTCATGCTGCCAGCTACCCCAGCAGTGATATTTTATATTAATTTAAGAAGTCTCTGAGAGGGAGAGAGAGAGATCAACAGGTGCATTTTATATTTATCTTTGACCTGGCAACATCAGCTGGAAAACCCATTCACCACACTTGCCTTGCTCTGCAAGTAAGTTAACTAGGGTACAGTAATTCTTGTAAATACAGTTAGGAATATAGGGAAGTATAGCTTAGATGTTTTATGTATTTATTTGAGACTGTCCTGCAATGTTGTTTAAAATATTTTTTGTAATTTTGAACTCTGAAGTTACTGTGATGAGTTACTGAGTATTTTTTTGTTCTTTTATTTATTAAATATATTTAAACCTTTCAGTTGTGGCTGGTCTGTCTAGAGTTATTTAAGCTCTTAGGGTACTTGCGTATCCATTTGGTGATGCTGTACAGGCCACTCCTAATAGCCACTCCTAATAGCCTTGCTCATGGTCAAACTACCATTTGAATTAATAGCAACATTACACAGTAAGTCTGGGCATCCTTTGTTAAGGGCCTTAAAGTAGCTGATAAGTAGTGGCTAGTGGCAGTGAAAACTACCTTATAATCTGGGCAAAAGGGGGCATAGCTAGTAAGCCTGCACCAGTGTTCATATGTGTGTGTGTGTGTGTGTGTGTGTGTGTGTGTGTGTGTGTGTGTGTGTGTGTGTGTGTGTGTGTGTGCGTGTGTGTGTGTGTCTAAATCAAATCTCAAAGAGTGTGTGTGCCGGCTACTTGGGCAAGGATGAAGCACTGGTTGGACAGAGAGGGTGTTTGGCCACTCAGCTGAGACCTCAACTCTATAGCTATGCCAGTGGGAAGTCTTATCAGGGATCTGGAAAAAGAGAGAGAAACCAGCCCCAGACTGACTGTGGTCTCTATGCAATCTTAAGGGAAATTGCACTTTACTGTGTGTGTAGTTGTCATGCCCCCAGTGTGTAAGTCCCCCAGTGTTGCCAGTGGTGAGATTTGAGGCTCCTTGATTAATGGGTCAGTTGTGGGGCATCAAATATTAGTTGGCTTGCAGTGGTGAAATATCCACATATTAGGATTCACTGGAGTGGATATTGAATTCCTGTAGCCTGTAAACAGTGGTCACTAACGAAGGTGCTTGTACTCACAGTTAGCCACACAGTGAGCATTCAGAGTTTCACATCACAATTATCTGTTTTTGTTGTTGTTGTTAGTTTAGTTAGTCAGTGAAAGCAGGAAAAGATGTCAGCAGAGGAGTATGACAAGCTGACAAAGAGCCAGTTGGCTGAGATGTGCCAGGCTAAAGAACTGGTGCAAAGGAGAAATGGTTGCAGCCTTAGTCATAGCTGCATCACAGACTAGCAATCACGAGGACAACCAGACTGGCCTTGGAGATATAAACTCTCAGAAAATGGAAAGTTCAACCTCTCCACAGTGGACTTAAAAATCCATCTGGTGTTAAAGATACTAGAACTGGAGGACAAACATTTGGAAATATAATAAGCAGAGACACTGAGATGCATAGAGGCTGAAGAGAATGATAAGCTGAAATGTCTGGAGGCTGAGGAAAATGAGAAACTGTGACATCCAGAAGCTGAGTAGAATGAGAGGCAGAGGCAACATGTGAAGGAGATGCTGTCTGTTCGCCAGGATCATGGAGGTAATGGGGAAGGGAGTAACCGAACCTCAGAAGCAGCAAAGGTCAGTGACTTTCTTACACAATTTACAGAGGGGGATAATTTTGACAGTTTTATTCATATGTTTGAAAGGATATGTAAACAGTATAATGTTGACCAATGGCTCTGGGTATGGTTCCTGACCCCCCTTACTCCATGGTAAAGCTGTATCTGCTATTTCTAAATTGCCTGATGCTTACTACTTAGATTATAATACTGCTAAAAAGTGTCTTTCAGAGTGTTTTAAGTTAACACCTGAAGCTTATAGGAAAAAGTTTTGTGAGCATAGATGCAAGGCAGATGAAAGTGCGTATGATTATATTGCTGAACTAAGCACTTATTTTCATAGGTGGGTGAGTGGATGTCAGCTCACGAATTCTGAAGGGCTGGCAGACATTTTGTTGAGGGAACAATCCCTTAGCATTTTGATGAGGACATGAGAATCTGGTTAGCAGATAGGGAATGTAACACAGCAGATAAATTGGGGATAAAGGGAGACCTATATCTAGCAAGCAGGGCATCACTGCACAGGAAAAGGATACCCAGTGCTGCTCATAGATCTAAGGGAACCCATAGTGGGCAGCCTAGACTGCCCCAACAGAGTCCGCCAGTAGCAGGGGAAGCCACTAGTCCAGGTACATGTCCAGGACTTAGGGTTAAATGTTTTAAATGCATCTAGTGTGGTCATGTAGCATAGAGATGTCAATGGAGGCAAGATGGAGAACAAAAGGTGGGAGAGCCAGTAAGTGGGAATGACAGTGGCTTGTCTGGAGACAACAAGAATACCAAACTGCCACAAGAGGTTATATCCTATCTTAGTAAATGGGAAACAGGAGACACAGCATCTGACCTAACCATTGTGAAGCCTGCAATGGTTAAAGAGGTGCACTAATTGCTTGGGCAGTCTACTCCAGTCAGAGATTTAGGAGGGACCTCACTCCAATTAGCTTTGGTTAGGGTTGACCTTGAGTGGGAGCATGAAAATGGAAGCCAGCAAGTAGTCTGAGAAGACATTTGCTTAAATTAACATTCAATGGAATTAGCATTCAATGGATTAAGTTTGATGAAAAGGTGTTCAATGGTTAGTCACTTTAGCTTAATGATACAGACCCCATTAGGTGCTTGCCACCACTCACTTGTACAAGAACACTGGTAAACAGTAAACTGACTGTAAATTCCATAGAGCAGCATTATGACATCTGCTTGCTCACACACCTCTCAACAACTCCAGAAAAAGTGAATGGGCATATTGGCAGACTCAACGTATGAAGACAATGTCCTTGCCTGATCTTGGAAATTAAGTGGGATGGGAGAGATTTTTCAAAAGCCTGAGCCAAGAGAATTTCCCAAGCTCCCACTCCACCTTAAATATCCCTACCTAGTTCCACCTTCAAAGCTAACTCACATCCTGTACCAACATCCAGTCCCTACCTAACACCTCACATTGTCACACCCAACCCCCACCTTGCCCCCACCCTTACTTACTCACTAAAACCTGACAAGGAAACCTCCAGAAGGCATTTTCTACAGTAATGCCTGCCTAAGGCAAATCCATTTTATTATTGCTTTTGTCCTTTGTAAACAGGCTGTGTTTATTGTTAGAGCTTGAAGTGAGTGGTTTCTGTACTTTGTTAATTCTAGACGTCTTTCTATGGCTCTGACCCTTTGGAAAGATAAGCAGATCATTATTTTTTAGCACATCTAAATTTTGTAATTCCAACAACAGTATTATTTGCTAAATTTATATATACTTTTGTTTTACAGTTGCATACCTATGAATTCAGAAGTTAGTAGTAATACAAAATTCAGTGATAGGTTTTAGAGTAGATTTATTTGCATGCTGAACATATTCATGGCTGTTTTAAGTATACCATTCATTGCATGAAGACTAATTCTGGAAAATAGTAGGAAGGATGATTTACTAATGAGTAAACTGGAATTTATTTTTATTTTACATAAAAGTGATATGTGTACAACTGTGTAAATTAAAGGGTGGGGACATGACAAATTTAAAGTTTGCCTGAATGTTATTTAAGATATAACCACATCAGCTAGTTTTTCAAACAGTTTTCATTAAAAATAGTTGACAAATATGTGAGTATGTTTACTTAATGCTGAATACATTACCTAACCAATGTTTAGGTAGTCAATATCCACTATAAGGACTGCAGTGATTTACAGAGCCTAGAATTTAGTCAGGAAATTTTCATGCTGTGTAGGGGTTTCACACTGTGAACAGCAGGTTAAAAAGAAGTTATGTTCTTACCATAATGTTCCATGTGAGTTGTTCATTTCACCTTTGTTCTTACACACGGGTTCGGAACCGATCCCTCGGCTCCGAGTTGGCCACATTCCAAGCTCTGCATCTAAGAGAAGCTCGAGGCACAATCCCTATCCCATGATCCTCTCCTGCTAACCCTCAGATCTAGTTTGCTATGAAAACCAGACAACAGAAGACATACCCGCCTACACATGCATACATATCAATACCTATATACAGGTCTATACACAAAAGGTAAGGACAGATACACGCATATATATATATATATATATATATATATATATATATATATATATATATATTATATATCTCCGAATATGAACACATACACAGAGGCAGGCAGTCCGAAGGGACCATGAGAAAGGACGACCAGCCACCAGTCGTACCTGTTCTTCCAGAGCACAGAGGGGGAAGGAGGGCAGGAATGTAAGAACAAAGGCAAGATGAACAACTCACATGGAACGTTATGGTAAGAACATAACTTCTTTATGTGAAGTTGTTCGATCTCGCGTTTGTTCTTACACATGGGTAGCGTCCCTAGCACCCTAAACCCCGGGTGGCTCACAGGAGAACATTCCTGAGCACAGTGGAAGCAAAGGAAGCCCTGTCACTGGAGGCCCTGTCCACTTTGTAATGAGTAATAAATGTATGAGGTTTGGCCCAGGTAGCAGCTGCACAAATGGTATCTATCGGTAAGCGAGTAGCATGGGCTAAGGAAGTAGAAACAGCTCTAGTAGAATGAGCTTTAGCTTTGAGTGGAGTAGACTGATTGGAAGATGAATAAACAAAGTTTATGCAGTCCAAAAGCCATTTGGATAACGTGATCTTTGTTACTGGAAGTCCTTTCTTGTTATCTGCATGAGAAACAAAAAGTTGATCCGATTTCCTGAATTCTTTTGTTCTGACCAGATAAAATCTCAGCTGTCTGTGCACGTCCAATTTGTGTAACATGTATTCCAATTTATTGGTATAGTGCCTGAAAAAAGTGGGAAGTTCTATGGACTGATTAAGATTAGATTCTGAGCAGACTTTTGGTAGAAAGGACAGATTAGTATGTAAGGTGACCCTGTCCGGGTGAAAGGTCAGATACAAAGGTCTAATTGATAGTGCCTGCAGCTCTGAGACTCTGCAAACTGAAATGATTGCAACAAGAAACAGGGTTTCTGAGACTCTGCAAGCTGAAGTGATTGCAACAAGAAACAGGGTTTTCCAGGAATGATATTTAAGTGGGCATGACAAAGCTGGTTCAAAGGGTGATAACATGAGTTGGGATAGCATCAGATTTAAATTCCAAGGAAAAACCGGACTTCGAATGGGTGGTCGGAGATGATAATTTCCCTTCATGAAAGCTCTACAAAGTCTGTGAGACATGATTATAGCTCCCCTTTCACCCACATGTACCCTTATGATGGATGTTGAAGCCCCCTGATGAAAAAGAGTAGATAGAAAATCTAGAATCTTATGAATAGGAGCAACCAAGGGATCTATACCTTGTTTGGAAGACCAACACATGAAGCATTTCCACTTGCTCTTGTACAACTTTCTAGTGGAGGTTTTGTGGGAAGAAATCAAAATATTTTGTACTGCTGGAGACAAAAGATCTGACCTGGCTAATCTGGGAAGTGGAGCAGCCATGCTGTCAATTTGAGGGACAAAAGAGAGGGGTGAAGAACTCCTGACGAGTGGGTCAGAAGGTCTGGCACTGGGTCCAGAGTCCAAGGTTCTTCTATTTGGTGAGCTTGGAAGAAGGGGAACCAGATTTGTCGAGGCCAGAATTGTGCTATCAAGATGATCATCCTTTCCAGACCTTTGGCTTTCTGCAGAAATTTCGAGATTAGTGGAACCGGAGGGAGGCATATAGGAGACCCGGGGGCCAATCGTGCACAAGTGTGTCCCTGGGGGTGCCCCCCGGAGGGGGAAGTAGGGCAAAATAGCTTCTGCATTTTGCATTCAAGGGGATACAAAAAGGTCGCAGCAAGGCTGGCCCCATCTGTGGAATATCCTTTCCACTACTTGACTTTTGAGGGACCACTCGTGAGGCAATCCTTGTTTGTTTATGTACCAGACCACTGACATATTGTCTGTCTGAATTGCAACTGTCCCCGGAGGTAAGTAGTCGTGAAAGTGTTGCAACACCAGGATCACTGCCCTCAACTCCAGGACATTGATGTGCAGACTGTACTCCATTTTCAACTACTCGCCTTGAACTGTTCTTCCCTGAAAAAGTCCCCCCCCACCCTATCAGGGAAGCGTCCGTGTTCACTGTGGCTATGCGGGGGGGGGGCGAACAGGCGGCCTATCATAAGCTCGTGGCTGTTCATCCACCATCGAAGATCCCACTTGCAAGACTCCGTGAGCAGGATATTGTGTGACAACGGTAGCCGTTGGTAAGACCACTGTGCAAAGAGTAGCCACTGGAGGATCCTCATGTGCATTCTCCCTAGGGGGGGGCCGTGATAAGGGTAGCTGCCATCATGCCTAAAACTTTCAAGACCTGTGAAGCGGGGACTCTTCTGTTTTGTAGAAGAGTAGAAATCTGTTCTCTCAAGGCTGAAACTCTTGTTTGGGGAAGCCTGATCAGAGTTAAGGTAGTGTCCAATTCTGCTCCTATGAATGATATATGCTGTGAGGGTGACAAGGCAGATTTTTTGAAGTTCAGCGTTATGCCTAAATGGGAGCAGAGATTGATTGTATAGTCCCTGGCTTGTAATAGGTGATGCCTGGTGTTGGCGGTAAGGAGCCAGTCGTCTAAGTATGGAAACACCCGGAATCCTAGTCATCTCAGGTGGGATGTCACTACTGCCATGCACTTGGTGAACACCCTGGGGGCTGAGGTGAGGCCAAAGAGCAGAACTCGAAACTGAAAATGACTGGCTCCCAGCCGGAAGTGCAGGTGATCTCTGGGTGGCCTGGCCATTTTTATGTGGTAGTATGCATCCTTGAGATCTATAGAGCACATCCAATTGTTCGTTTGAAGAAACGGAAGGATCAATTGTAGCGGGACCATCCAGAATTTCTCCTTCTTTACGAAGGTATTGAGTTTGCTGAGGTCCAGTATCAGCCTCCAGTCCCTTGTTTTCTTTGGAACTAAAAAGAACCTTGAGTAAGTTCCGGATCCTATTTGGTCTGCCGGGACTGGCTGGATGACTCTTTTTCCTAACAGCTTTTGTATTTCTATGGCTGCCTGATCCCAGAGTGGGTGGGACATCTGGGAATCTTTTTTGCGTGAGAGGATTGTTTAAGAGAGGGATGTTGTATCCTCTGGTTATTATGCTTTTTACCCAGGAATCTGAAGTGAGATTCAGCCAGGCCTCTGGGTATAAAGCCAAGCAACCCCCGACTGTCTCCAGAGTAGGACAGCCAGTCCTCCCCTCAGGAGTGCTGGAAGGGCTTCCCAGGGACGCTATCCCTGTCGCCCTGGTTCTGCAGGCCCCCTGTGCCACCTGGGTGGCATCTTCCATTCCTTCCCCCTCCTCTGCCTCTGGAGGGGGTTTCACTAGGTGTGGATTGGAAAGCTCCCTGAGTCTTCCAGAACCACATTTTTCCACCTCTTTGCCCTTTGGGTTATGGTCTAGAAGGGGTGGAAAAATGGACCCCTATGGCAGACAGGGTCTTTCCTTCTTGCTCACACCTAGAGAGCATCTCCTTCACTTTGGGCCCAAACAAGGAGGAGCCATCAAAGGGGGCATTAATAAAGGAAGACTTGAAGGCTTCCACAAAGGAGCATAGGCGCATCCAGGATTGTCTTCTCAGAGCATTTGCTGAAGCTGCAGCCCTACTTGATCCTTCGGCTGCATACGAAATGACCCGCATGGATGAGTTAATGATAGAGTTTAGGGTATTGAGCTGTGCTGTCACCTTGTCTGAGACAGCAGCATCTGTGGTACCCTGTAGAGTATTTCCCAATTCCTTAAGGAGATCTCTCTGTAGACGGGTAAAATGAGTGAGATAGTTCAGTGATCGCATGGAAAAAGTCGCTGAACTAAAAATGCACTTCCCGTACCTGTCCATCATCCTAGAGTCTTTGTTAGGAGGATGAACAGAGGAAGATGCTTCAGACATTTCTTTCTTGGTGGCTGCCGCCACCACCATAACATCAACTGGGACTCCCTTGGTGAGATACGCTTTATCCTGGGGAGCAGTGATGTACTTATTGGGCCTCCGAGGGATTGGTTCCAAAGTGTCAGGGGACTCCCAAGCCCTTTGAGCTATTAAATCCATTAACTCATCGAAGGGCGGAGTTACCCAGGAGGTGGAAGGTTGAGCCCCAAAAGCCTTCAGCAACACCGACTCATCCTCAGTGGGGTCAAGTGATTGCCAGTCACCCCTCTGTTTGAGAATTTCCAGGATGTCGGCAAATGAGACATCCTCGGAGGAGGACCATGGTGACCCTCTGACTCATCCAAGTCAGTGTCCGATGTCAATGATTCCTGTGGGGAATCAAGGTGCCTCCTCTTGCACAACCTCTTCCTCGGGACTTCATCAGAGGGGGCATCTGGTGAAGCTCCCGAGGAGCAGGGTTCACCCTCTGGGGCTGACTGAGGCTTTGGGTCTCTACGCTTGGTGGGAACTGGTGGTGC
This sequence comes from Protopterus annectens, assembly GCF_019279795.1. Classification (NCBI taxonomy): domain Eukaryota; kingdom Metazoa; phylum Chordata; order Ceratodontiformes; family Protopteridae; genus Protopterus; species Protopterus annectens. The sequence continues at coordinate 1,902,260,645 of NC_056729.1, forward strand.
AGAGACAGAACTTGGACCTTTCAGGGAGGGAGAAGAGGAATCTGAAGATGTGAATGTCTTACCAGACAAAACCTTCCTCATGGCCTCGAAGGCACTGGAGCCCCGGGCCGAGGACTTCACTGGTTCCAAAGAAGACGGTAGCCTCCCTGGACCCGGAACCACGGGCTCCGATCCAGAGGATGGAGCCAAACTAATCTGCACCGAGGCACCGAGGGGAAGAGTCAGAACTGAAACTTCGGTTCGACTCTCCCCCCGGAACCGAGGAGAGACTGTCGGCACCAAGACCCCTCGATGGGTATCGAGGATGTCGAGGTCAGTGGAGCCGCAAGCACTAAAGAAGGCTTCGGCTCCAGGGAATCAACAATCATCAGATCCTCGACTCCTGGCTCCAATGACTCGATGGGTCTTGAAGGAGGATCTATGGATGGAACAGGAAGGGTTTCAAGCTTCGAAACCAGTTGGGACAAAACCGCAATTAGTTTGGATAAGGCCGTGTTCTCCATCAGTTTCTGCACCACTCAATCCACATCGGTGTCTGACAGTGCTCTGGAGGAATGGGTCAAAGGGGTCGAAGAGGTCACCGAGCAAAGTATCAATGAAGGGAGCACCTCTGACACCGTCTCCAAGACCTGGATCTCGCCCCGAGGCAGCAGCTCGGTGCTCGGTTCCAAGGTCTGTGGAGCCAGTGACCGAATCTTAACAGAGGTACTTGGAGCCAATGACCTGGGCTCTGATACCTTCGAAGACTTCGACACCTTTGAAGACTTAGATGACTGGTCTGCCCTCTCTAATGCCTCCTGAAACTCCGGCTTCAGGAGACCCCTCTCAATAAGTTTCCTGCGTCTTTCCATCAGAACACTGCCACTAAATGAGTGACAGATGGAGCAGTCCTCCTGAAGATGGAGAGGGCCTAGGCAGTAGATGCAGGAAACGTGGTTGTCTGTTATGGACATTTTCTGTCCACACTGGCAACGTTTGAAACCAGACTTGGCTTTCTCCGACATATTGAATAACAAAAAATACAGTTGTAATACTAATATGTAAATATATACACAATAACTATCCTGAATAACACACAGGTAAAATTTTTTTAACAAGAGTTTAACTAGTAAACTTCACACAGAAAATTCTGACAGAGCCCTGACAGAAAGATATTTGCTTAAGGCCTAGGAGCAGCCCCTCCCAAAAATTCTTAAACACTACTTTTACACTATTTTAAACAACACATGCACAACTACTACTAACTAATAATAATAATAACTCTAAATATTTTAAACTTTGAAAAATGGAGAACTTTTTATATACATATAGAAAAAGAATACTGGCCCGAGCTCTCACTCGACAATGAGACCTGTTGCAGTGGCAAACTAGATCTGAGGGTTAGCAGGAGAGGATCATGGGATAGGGACTGTGCCTCGAGCTTCTCTTAGATGCAGAGCTTTGAATGTGGCCGACTTGGAGCCGAGGGATCGGCTCCAAACCCATCTGTAAGAACAAAGGTGAGATAGAACAACTTCACATTATACTATTATATTTATTACCATTGATGCTTATTATTGTATGAACATTTTTTTGGATCCTGGCTATTAGGTTACCTTTCACTTATGTTGTGATACCACTACCTATCTCAGTTCATTAACAACTAAAGAAGATATTCTCAGGAATTTGCGATACACATTTGTGTCATTAAACCAAATTCCAGTGATTCTGAAGACATAACTACTCTTCAAGTAGATGAAAGCTTTCAGATATCATATTTTATGTTTGAAAAATTGGATATTTAGAAATACAACATTTACCTTTTCTTTTTATGTTGTATATTTTCAATGTATTGTTTTCTGTTTTGTTTTGAGTATGAAAATGTCTGCAAATATAAAATGGTGATTGAAAAATTCCTATTCAGTACTTTTCCTCTCTACTGAGAGAAGGAGGTACAGAAAGGTGAGACACACTTTGACTGGTCCCTTATCTGCACTCCAGGCTGATAAACTTTGAATCCCCTGTGTATTACATCACGAGACAGTCAGTAATGGAAAATAGCTTACTAAGCAAATGCCTTATTCCCATGCTTTCTAAGATATTGACAATCTAACCATATCCCCTTGCATGTTAAAGAAGTAGACATTCTCAGATGTCCAATTGGTTTTGCTTGGTCAGAGCTATTGAACCAACAAACCTCTGAAACAAAGTAAATTTTTTCCTCATCCATGTGAATAGAGATGATCAAGGTAAAGGTGTCATCCAGGATTTGCTTTCTGATTTCTAGTCCTGACAATTCTGTGAAAGTATGCGGTGAGTACTTGCAGACATCAGGCTGTGTTATGCTTTCCCATGTGAGGATGCGCGTTCCGGCTTGTGGTCCATAAAAGCTAATGCAAAACCTAGTTGGGCAGAATCAGACACAAAACACTGACTGATATACTGTATTATGTGCATCTTTCTCTCTCTGCTAGATGATGGCATTGCAGGAGACCAGACAGCATCACTCTTCTCACCATTAAAGAGCCACTGAAGGCCACTCAGTAGCTCTAAGTCCCTTGGTTCAGTCAGGTCTTTATCCATCTGTGCCATGAAGCTACTGATCTTGTTAATATGTTCAATCAAACCTGAACATGATATAATTACCATGAATATGTTTTGTCTTAATTGAGTTGTTCCAATTTTTTGCCTTGTAAATGCATATCATCCTGACAAACTCCATGCAATACCACATGAGGTGTGTGTGTCTTCCTCTCTCTCTCTCTTCCATGCACGACTAAGTCAATAACTACTAAGAAATTTTTGGTTTTGCCAGATGCAGTTCACAGTATCAGATTTATGGTTTTTTGATTCTGGCTTAGTTCAAACTTAACTCAAAGTAAACAGATTTTATGGCCTCACATCTTATTATAGTACAAGTGCTTATTGTGATTTACTGTATTCAGTAGGAAAATTGTGCGATGCATTATGTATCTGTAAAGCAAATGTTGTCACCTACTGATTTCTTGAAGTGAAACCAAGGTATTTTTCAGTGTCTTCATCAAAATCTGTACATACATAGTATGTGTGTGTGCACGCGCATGTGTGTGTGTGTGTGTGTGTGTGTGTGTGTGTGTGTGTGTGTGTGTGTGTGTGTGTGTGTGTGTGCTGTCCTCTCAGACTGGTGTAGCTCCATTACTTAGGACATACATATGCTGATACTTAAGATAATTTAAAAAAAGCATATATTCCATGAACATGCAGCAGTTCTTATAATGCCTGACCACCACCTATCATGCCATTTATAATAACACATTTTGCAAAATGGAAAAAAAGCACAATGTATACAGATTATAAACAACAATTACACTGCATTTAGAAACAATATGATAATGATGGTGTAATAAAATGAAAACAATGCAATGTATAAATTTACAGCAAATGTAGGTTGTGCATGTGTACATTAATCCTGGCTGAATAAGTAAATAAATGATTTCTGAGCTGTTAAGAGATCAAAAGGAAAACACATATGACTGTACATTACAGAAAACTGATAGCAAACTTTACATACTTGTTTGTGCTAAGCCAAATATAATAGATGAGCAACATGAATATTATGACAAAAATCATTAACATATCAGTGGGTGAAATAACTAAAAACAATTTCAGCTAACAGTTGTGTTTCAACACTTGGTACAAATGTATACCTTCCCATGTGGAAGATTAGCTTTTAACCTTCTCTGCAGAAGACACACAATTATTCTGGAATAAGAATGCATTAAAAAAATGTCAGTAAAGAAATAAAGTGCAAACTGAAAGAGAGGTATTTAGCTATAAAAAAATGTGACATTCAGCATAGTTAGAATAAGTCCAATAACAATGTTAGATATAAAGCATGTATTTTAAATGTTCTTTGTGTGTCTGATCCACACTAATGGATCATAAAATATGTTTGTAACACAGTCCAAACTTTTAGGTACTTGGATGGCAATTTGTTATAGTTCTAGTGCTTATGAAATTCCAAATGGTACTCTAAGGGATCTTTGCCTTCTTAGTGGTGTAGGAATGTACATATTTTGGAACTTGCTTCTTTTATTTTTATTTTCCAGAACCCCTGTTTTTTACCTTTTCATGTGAATGAAGTTTAAACTACAGCTTCTCTTTTATGGCTATTTCATACTTTTCATGATATGAAAGAACACCCTTAAAATGGGTGTACTTCATTTGATGGAATGCACACTTCAATGAAACTCATTTTGTAGAAGTCTCATTTCACTGAAAATTAATTCCCTCAGCACAATTCACTGAAAGCTCACTTCACTGCAAACTCATTTGACTGAAACTCATTAGTCTAACAGGTATATGCCCTGTTCCCAATTGAAGTGTGACCCTGGTGTTAGTGTATATAATTAGGGTGGGTGTGGGGGGCATAGCCCCCCACTTATGTTAAATGTTTTAAACCATAGACATGGATTCTTACAACTCAAATGAAAAACTGTTTGCAGAAAATAATATATACCCAAACTGTGCCCCCTAACTATATATACTAACTCCAGGGTTGCACTATAGTGGGGAACAGGGGATATACCTGTTTAGACCAAATGAGTTTTAGTCAAATGTGTTTTTAGTGAAGTGAGCTTTCAGTGAATTGTGCTGAGGGAATTCATTTTCAGTGAAATGAGATTTCTACGAAATGAGTTTAAGTGAAGTGTGCTTTCCATCAAATGAAGTAGACCCCCTAAAACACATATTCCAGCAGTCTAAAAATGTGCATCATTATTCTTCATTTAATACCTTCACATTAGTACAAACAGTATATATTTTGTGCTATACACACATATATCGAACCTTCAAAAGATTATCAGGAATCAGTTTTCAAAACTGAGAGCATAATATTTTGACTGAAACTAAAATCTAGTGGTAAAAAGAAAAAAAATGAATTAGGAACAAGAGCAATGAAATAACTGTAAATGATAATGTGAGCAGAAAATGTCTTAGCGTGCATGCAGTTTAACCATAAACCCTAACCCAGCATAGTTTTCAAAATAACAGAGACTTAACTATGTTTAGATAGTATACAGAATCTTGATTATATCTCCAGTGGTTACCATCCCTCATCCATTTCCTCCACTTCAGTCTGTTAGGGTTATCCTGCCACGTGCTTACCAATCTGAATTAGTTGAACATGGTGAATAAGTCTGCCTTTTACAAATTATAAAGTAACAGGGTTAGTTTGTATTCCCCTTCTGCAGTAATATCCCCAAGTAGTTGCTTCCCAAGATAGTGGGTGTCCATAAAATGTGTGGTATTGGACTACTCCAAGATATATTACCGAATGCTTCAGCCTAGTATTATCTCTGATATTGCATTGGTCCTGTGAGAGTTTTAGGAAAAAAGGAATATTCGTCTGAGACTTCTTTATTTAGCTGTAGTTAGCTGTAGTTAAAAAAATGAAGCTGAAGATAGTATTATTATTATTTAATTTTCTAGTGATAGGTTTCCTCTGTTAGATTTGAAAAATCCTTAAACATATCAGCTCTATTATTATAATGATCTAGTCAAAAGAGCAGTCTTTTTTCTGCCCAGTACAAAGGATGTTTATCAACCCGAATTTCATGAGATGCCCAATTTCTATCCAGAAGGCCACGTCCTGCTGAGTAATCCATGTTCTGTATCCTGTCACCATTTGTCAGCATACTCCCTGGACTCTGGACTCTGCAGGTAGACTTTGTGTTCAGTCATTGCACCTTATGTCACATCAGGAGTGGCTTTAGGTCAGCTGGCGCCCTAGGCAAAAGGGCTCCAAGGTGCCCCCCACCACACCACCCGGTGCCCCCATCCTGGTCTACCTATGCCCAATAAATACTGGAAAAGCACCCCTACTGGAGCAGTGCCCTAGATGGCTGCCTACTTGGCCTATGCCTAAGGCTGGCTATGTGTCACGTTACTTCTAATTCTGCCTTCAAAAATCAGCCATATTGAACTGTTTTTGAGGAGTTTTCTCTGACTGTCACAAGTAAAAAAAAAAATAAGCCCAAAATTTGTCACATCCTAGTCAGTGATCAAATTTGACACCATTAGCTCTTTGTGAGAAATTCTCAAGATACGAGCCCTATGACAAATACAATGCCAAACAGCTCCTGAAACCTTTGCAGTTTTGTGGAACATGCATAATGCAGCATGTGATGATCTAAGAATTGAATTCTTGGAAGGATCATTTTCTCAACAGACTACAGTTTTAGTCAGAAAAATGAAGTTTAAAACTGCTCTATTTCTGAAGTCTAGAAACAATTTTTAATAGAAAAGCAATTATAATTAATTTTATACTGATCTCAACAGTGTGGAATCCCTCTATATACTCATACTGTACTACTCACTAAACGTTTAAAATAAAAAAAAATGGATTCTGATATTGTTCCAAGCTTCATTCAAGAAAAAAAAAAATCTATGATTTGCCAATACAGTCATGAAGGGAATGAAACTCGCTACGCATGTCTAGGAATGCATGCACATGCAATTTGGTATGTGCCATCATAAAATGCATTGATATGCAAACTGGAATGAATTAATTGGATCCTGATGGTGAGACTGATAATAGTATCATGATGAGTATCATGAATAAAACTGGCTAGAGTTTTTGTCACTAAAGTAAATATGACTATAAAGGGGAGAATGGTTCAGCTTTGTCAAGTAAGTAATTAAATTTAAAGGTCTGTGAGTCCCCTCTCTATGTAATAATCTTAGACAGGTGCTAGAGTCTACTACAGGTGCTCATGTGCTATAAGCTTGGGACCAACTTGCACGTCACCTCTTAGTTGAAAAAGGAAATGCTTAAACTTCCAGTATCACAGTCTCCTTTTTTCTGTGTAGCCCTCCTGGCCCAATAACATTGTATAGTCCTACCAGATCCCTAAGTCTAACTCTAAAACTCCCATCCAATTCCCAGTCTGCGTTTTCACTCCTTTATTCTAAAACTCCACTGTTCTACCCTAAGATTAAAGTCCCCAGTTGTTCTCTAAACCAAAAATTCAAACTCCACTCCCTTAAACATAAATCATCAGATCTCCCCCTAACCCTAAACTCCCTTCCTACTTCTTAAACCTAAACCCCCCTTGCCATCATTAACCCTGAAACACACTCCCTGCTCCCTAAAGCTAAAACTCCCATCCCAGTCCCTAATCCTAACCCCCCTTGCTCCCTAAACATATACTCATCCCTCCTACTCCCTACCCATGGCTGACATACTTACCTCACTCAAATTTGTATGAGTTTGGGTAAGCTGCAGCAACTCCTGGCCTAAGTTATATTCAAGTATAAGCACAAGCAGCAGCCTTCTCAAGCTACAAGAAGCTTGAGTCACTGGCTTTGAGACAGTGATTTTCAAGTTCTTGGGACTCCAGCACTTGTGGAACACCCAGTTGCTATGTATATAGATATGGGTTGATACTTATATAAAACGTGGCAGTGATACCATATCCTGGCATTGGCTTCTTGAAGAAATCAGAGTCAATGGAGCTGAATGCATTCTAAAAATGCAAGGCAACAGATGCATTCAGAGTACTGCCCCATACCATCATTTTTGGAGACCCATTCAGAGACTTATCTAGTCTAACCCCCATCCACTAGTTTCCTTTAATAAATCACTGGTGGAGCACAGATACCTCTAGGACTGTACTTCTCACTTCTCTTTGCTAAGATTCAGGCATAATTCCATTAATAGTAAGAGTATCAGCATCTAACTAAGGCAATGTAATGAATCTTTACCCCTGTCAGGGAATAGAAATATGTTAACAGCTTTGAGCAGAAGTGAAAGGCTGCCTGGATGTCTGCAGCAAGAGATAATTTTCCCAGTAGATTTAAACTTTTTATTCAAATCAAGTGTAATCCCCTCAGGGATTGAGATCTAAGCTGAGGCCACTGATCAAATGTCCACCTTGGCTTGTTCAAGCTGTAGAGGCTTATTAAGCTATTATGAGGCATTGGTTAATACACCTGTGAAAATGAATGAATGAAAGTATTTGGTTTTGTTCAGGGCTAATATAGATTCAATTCTGATAGGCCTTCTACATTAGGGTATTTATATCTGTGGTTTGTATCATATATTCCTTGCATCATATGGAAGGGGAAAAGTAGCAACTTCTCTTTGCCTTTCCATTAATTGAGAGGACAATATTTTGCAAGAAGATAACCTTATATCCAAGTAAATAATGACGTAGACTCTCCCATCCTTTGTTCACCATCAGAAATTGTAGCACCCTTGCTGATGTTTACTACCCTAAAGTTTTCTAGAAATATCTACTTTCTGCATTAGCCTGTTGTGCAAATTGTCTTTCACAGGTGCTTACCCTTTTAGATGAGCAACATTTATTTTCACAATATTAGTCATTCTTTGCATACAGTGAGATACCCATTGAAGAAACAATAATGACGTGTATCCTAGCCTCTGTTATAGTCCATTTGAGATTAATTTCTACACAGTGTTATCATTTTTACTTTTCAGAAGGATAATGTCTACAATACGTGTATTGTATAAACCAAAAACTGACACTGGAGTTAAGGGAAAATATGATAAAATTATATGTATGCATGAGTAAATAACTATATCTACTCATGCATGCATATCATTTTATCATAGGTTAACAGTTTTAGACAATTTCAATGTACATTCTACATATTTTTCATGTTTTTATTTTATAATAAATAAAATACATCTAGAACTTTAAATTATTATTTTTCAAGTAATTTTACTTTGTGGTGCTGAAGAGCGATTTGTATTGCCATTCTGTTAACTAAGGTGAGCTGATCTCTGTTCTGGCCATTATAGTCACTTTTTTTCTGAGCTCAGCCGTTCATTCCTTTTACGTTATCCTGTCTATTCCATTTGGACAAAAGTATTTCCCTTTTGTTTATCACTCTCCCTCTCTGTTCAATATCTCTTTATTTCACCTATCATTTATTTCACTTCAGCTATGTTTGGTTTCTCCTTCATCTTTCATTCTCTGGTTTCAGCGTTTTTGGCAACTATGACAAATAAGAATAGCACAGTAACATGTCTAGCTGTTTTCATCGTATACCAACATATTAAAAACATATCTTTGGTAAGGATTATAGTACATTCTGCTGTCCTTGTGATAATCTTATTTATTCCTAGTCTATATTGCTGGAATTTCACACAGTCCCAAAACACATGTCATTGTGTACCCCTTCTACCTTATCATATCTCCACCATATTCCCCATATCTGTTGGAACATTTTCCCTAATTTTTTCAGTATGGAAAAAAAAAAAAACATGTGGAGGCATTTCCAAGTCAATATTCTGAACGTTCTTGATTTTTAAGCATAAACACACCTCTGTTCATTCCTCCTCCTCATACAGAAGTCATTCAAATCTTTCATCCCATCATTGCCTCAATTTTATAGTGCAATGGTCCTTCAGATCTAGAATTGTACTATATTCTCTACAGATTTATTTTTTCCTTTCTTCCCTTACCTGACCTTACTTCTATTATATAGCCTATCATGCTTAATTTTCCCTTAACTCTAATGCCAATTCACAATACTTCAGTTGTTCAGTTCTTTGTAAGTTGTACAGTAGCTTAGCTTCTTTCCAGGTTTTCATTTCCTCAGGCTATAGAAACTGTTCCTAGAACCTTGTCTCTTTGTGTTTTCCCTCTAGAGGTCGGATGCCTTTTCCCTTTTCATGTTTGCATTTTCTTTCAGTCAGTAACTCACCTGTTTTTACTTACCCCTTACCTTTTTGAGTACCATCATTTAAACAATTCTTAGCATATCATTCATCCTGTTATTTTTCTTCCCTGTCCCAGGCATCACTCAATTTCTCTCCCTGAACTCCTTAGTCCAGTAAAATTTCCTTCAACTTACGTCCATAGCTCTGGACTATGTGTCAGGCATATTACGCTAAGTTGGGTACACTGACTGTCTTTAAAGTAGGACTCAATTTCTGGGAGCCTTAGCCCCCTTCTCCTTAGGTAATGTCAAATTCTTCCATTGCACCCTTTCTTTCACTTCATTTTTAATTTTAATTTTAATTTTTAATTGTTGTCATACAATATTCTCAAGCTGATAATAGTATGCCTGTTCTACATATAATATAAATGGCAGCAAAAATATTTGTATTGCTTGCATCTTAAATTTCTTCATTCATAAATAACAAATCTCACATTTTCTTGTTTTATTTAGCATCTTCAGTGCTTATTCTAATCAAATTTCTAAGTATCTTATTTTGTTATGGTCTCACAGAAAAGGGTACTTTTGTGCTAGAGCATGTGTGCCTCTATAAATTATAACTACTCCTTTTGTTTTTAACTCATTCATGTTAAATTCTTCAAGACTGTTTTATGTACATGTAAAGACAGATTAATAGATAGATAGATGTTAGGTATGTAAATAGATAGATAAATGTACTATTGCAATGTCAAAATCAACAACTATGACATGCACAGTCCTTGGACTGTAATATAGAATATCTAAATACCAAAGACCACATTTTTGAACTTCAGAACTTGCACCCTATGCAGGACCCACGTTAGCACTTGCTCATGGGTTTACACTGGTAGGAAGTATTCAAGAATTTTAGATATTACGGTCTTTGATATTATGGTCCCTGGATTGTAATGTTCAAAATTCTGGACTTCAAAATTGTGATAGTAAATATATCTATTTTTTTTTCATTTCTCCAAGTCATTTGGATTTCTAATACCATGATGAGAATGGACCTCATTCCTAAGTCCATGTATGATTAAAGTTCATAAAATTAGTATTGTTTCAATCTTTGATGTTAGCCAAAAGTGCATTCTGCAGCACCTGCAATGTGCACAGTATTGACTCCTGCAATTAATATGGATTTACGTGTATCTGTCACATTTCTAAGTATGACTGTAATTTATTTTTATAAGACCCATTATTCCTACCACTATTACAACTGCCTAGTCATCCTTCTTCCACATTGCCCTCATTCCTGCCTGCAAATCCTAGTATTTTATGACTTTGTGTGTCCTTCTCTGCATGTAAGACACTGTAGTCACCGGTTGTAGTAATTTCAATGATCTATGCTGCTTTTGTCTTCTTTTCATCGACTACTATATCTGGTTTTCTCACACCTATTTTTTGAAATGTTGGTGATAGGTGATCCCATGTGATATAAGCTTCACCATTTTCTATATTGCTTTGTGATTCATATTTCCAGTAATTTTCGGCTACTTCAGTATTATGTTTGCATAATCCCCATGCAACAGTCTTGCCACATTATTTTGCCTTTCAGTATACAGTCCTTCTGACATTAGTATATCACAACCTGCCACAAGTTTACAAAACAAAAACCTGTCTGTTTCTCCCATGTGTTCAATGGATTTTGTAAGCCAAGGTGTACATAGTCCACTATCCTGGGCCACCAATATTAACCTTTCATCTTTTGGTAAAAATTCACCTCTGTTTAAGCATTCCTGTATTTGATCTTGATCAACATGAGGTTGTTTCAAGAGTTTTCTTTACTTGCAGCTATATTAATGTATTTTCCACATTTCTTGCCTTCTCATCTGATCCTTTAACTTATATTCTTTCTTTTGTTTTTTAGCATACAGTTGCTGCCTGATTTTTATCTTCTTCTGGTTTGATTTCCATTCCCACTTAACACTGATATGCTTCTGCTAAACTAAGCAGGGAAGTCATCTTAGACTTATTCTCCTCATGTTTTTAAATTAACACTACATTTGGGTTTTGTGAGGTCAGCAGATATTTTTGGAGTCCTATGATTGCAGATCTGTACATGCAATCAATTTCAAGGAGACTCATATCTCCTTCTGTATGGGAAATATATAATCTTGGTATACAATGACTTTTATAAATCATTTGATAACTATGTCTTGTTTACCTGTCCAGCTGATCCAGCACCTTTTGGGGCCAGTCAATCACTCCAAAACTGTAAGTTAGAACAGGAAGAGAAAATTGCTTTATAGCTTGAACTTTGTTCCTAGATGTTAGTACTGTTTTCAGTATTGATTTTAGTCTTCTAAAGCATTCCTTACTAAGTTTTATTTACATTTGTTCATGTTTTATTGTTGAATCCACATAATTTCCCAAGTACTTATATACTCCTCTTGCTCAAGTTTTTTTTTTATATCACACTCCTGTCCCAGGCTGATGTTTTCTTGTCACTGCAGCTTTCTTGCTTTAAAGGTTGTCTTTGCACATTTACTAAGTCCAAATGACATTTTTAAATCATCTGAAAAACTTTTGACCACTTGCAGTTGTGCTTTCAGTTTCTCATTTGATGAACTATACAGTTTTAAATCATCCACAGAAAGAATATGAGAAGTCTCTACACTTTATTGTTTTTTGCAAGCCAATTTGTAGCTATGAACTAGTCTGATAAGTAAACAGCTTAATGGGTTAAGGGCAAGACAAAAGAGTAGCAGTGAAAAAGAGTCACCCTGGAGTATCCTCCTTTATTTTTTTTCCTGGAATAATAACTTGTCCTTTATCATAGCTTAACTGCATAGTGGTTGGCCACTGTTTCACAGTTGCTGTAATGTAATTAATCAAAGTGGGGTGTATCTTAGGGTCTATGTTATAACAGTGAGCGATCAAAATATCAAACACTGTTATAACGAACCCAAAACAGCAAAAATGCAAATAAGCGAACTACCAGAACAGCGATTTTTTTCCCAGGGGAAAAATTGCTGTTCCCAAAAAAAAAACCCCACTAATCACTGTTTTAAGTGGGGGGCTTCACCCCCCCCACCCCCCTACTTAAATATAAAAACTCCGAGATTGCACTACAGTGCAGAAAATGGCAAAGTGACGGAAGCGGCCAAGCGACTTCTTTCCCAGGGAAAAAATTTGCTTAAAAACTGCTTTGTCATTTTGCGTTTTCAACATTTACAGTTTGACCAAGATGCATTCGACAGAATGCATCTTCGGTCTTCTGACAGGAACCCATATCTTATACATTTTCAAGCACTCTTTTATCCATGAATATGGAATACTCTCAAATGTTTTGTAGTTTATCGATGCCATACTTAGGTTCTTCCCGTTTGCAGTTCTCCGTAATAGCTTTATTTAAGAACAAATGATCCTTTGTTCCATATGACTTTCTTTTGTTACCCTTTTGTTCTAATGCCATGACTGGATTTTCTTCTAAATGTCTATAAACTCTGTTGGCATCAGTTCCAGTGTATAGTTTATATGTCGTTTCAAAGCAAGTTACTGGTTTATAGTTTTCAGGATAATGTGCAGGTTTGCTCTTAACTAGGATTATTGTTTTTCCTGTTGTTAACCAGGTTGGTGTCTGTTCTAGCTGTGCAAATAAGTAGTTCTTAATCATGGCTAAATCTTCATGTAAGGATGTTAATTCTTTTAGCCAGAAGTTGCATACTTCATCTGGACCTGGAATTTTTCATTTTGGAGGTTTTCTTAACTTTGTTTCACTTTCACTAGCCGTTACTTCACCCTATTTCATATCCTGTACATTTGAACTTCTTACTGTTTCTTTTACTTTTTCTATCCATTCAGCATTTTTGTTATGTTCCACAGGATTTTCATAGATATTTCTCCAAAATGTATCTATTTCTTCTTTTTTTTGCTGTTTTTTCAATACCTTTTACCGTATTTCCCACTTCTCTATAAGACTTTTTTGGGTCACCATAAATTACTTATTTTGTACTTTTCTTTATTCGATACTTCCATGATAGCATTTGAATTCTCCCCTTCTCTTACTGCCCTGTGCTTTAGTGGTAAGACTCCGTCTGTTATTAATTTAGCTGCACAGTAATCTATCCCATTTACTTCTGTTATATTGCATACATTTCTATAAACAGTCAATTACTGTATTCATTTGTTTTATTAAACTTCAAATTTTTGGGGTTTTATTGACTTTCTGTATTCTATTTCTTTCACTGATCTTAATATTTCTGTCCATCTCTATTAAGTAAAGTGACTCTTCTCTGAGATCATTTTCTTCTAAACTGAAGGTGCATTCATTGTTGTCCATTTCCTGCAGGTATTCTATAGAGAGTTCCAGAGCATCTTCCTGTGCCATGTCCTCTTCAGTTTCATCCTGTGTTATCCATTACTCTTTTATATGGGAACTCACTGGCCAATCACTCCACAACATTGACTGCATCAAGGTTGTCACAGTTTCCTGTTTCTTCCATTGCTGTTCAACTCCAGCTGAACTTTTGTACTGGTTTCCTATGAAAGGCTCCAAAATATCTTCATATGGCAACTAATCAGATTTTTCCACGCCAGTGGTTTCTCCTTAATTTGAGTATCCATTATTCTATACTGCTGTGGTGTTATCAGAGTTAGATTTTATAGACTAAATCCTTCACTTCCCAGGTAATCCATGCCATTAGTTTTTATTTGCCTATACTGTTTCTATTTTACCATCTCACTGCCTATGAACAAACACTTGACCAAATGGTCAAACAGATACCCACGACTTCACACATAACACCAAACACTTTACCTTCCCCTGCACACTGAATATACCACCCTCTATAAAAATACCACCTCTGTACAGCCACAAAACGTAATCCTAAAGGCAAAGACTATATAAAGCTTATAAATAAACTCCTAAAGCTCAGAATAGCCTGTCACTATAACCTTATAACACATGGAGACATTCATCCCAACCCTGGCCCACCCACACCCAATAACCTCCACTCCCCTACCACAATCCCCACAGTCAAGCTACCCATGAATACTCCCACTAGTTCCCTCCTAGCATTTAACCTAAATATTAGAAGTATTAACAATAAGATTCCCAACCTACACGCCCTCCTAGCAACCCACTCCCCAGACATTATATGTCTTACGGAAACCTGGCTAAAACCCAATACTATTGACAATGAGATACTACCTCCAGGATACAATATTCACTGGTTAGACCATGCTACAAAGAAAGGAGGTAGGATAGCAGTCCTTAACAAAAATACTCCAACCGTTAATAGAGACACCATTCAACCTCCCAGTTCAATAACACAGAACTCCTCATAACCAAGCTACAGATTAACCAAAACAAACACTTGAACATTGTCTGTGCATACATTCCACCAGGCAACAACCTAAATACCCTAGAAGATCTCCTTTACTGGTTATCCACTACCTATCCCCAAGAAACTATAGTTCTTGGTGATTTTAACACTGACTGGCACCCCTGCTCCTCCAACACCCCCCCCCATTCATATAAACTTATCTGGGTTTAAACAGACCATAACATCTCCCACTAGGATAAACAAACCAACCAACAAGGAAAGTATTCTAAACTGGATCCTAGTTAATAACCACCCCCAACTGTACACAGCTGGTACTCTCCCTGATGACCTCTGCGACCATTGTCTAACCTATATCATAAAACATAAGGCAGGAAACCCTCACCAGCCCAAATATAAAACATTTAGAAACAGGAAAAACTTTGATGCTGCTATATTCCAAAATGAATTAAAAGCAGTTGACTGGTCAAAACTAAAAAATCTAACATTAGAGGAGGCCATAGATCACTTTAACACTAAATTCCTAAGTATCCTTGATTCCCATGCTCCAGCACGTCCAATAAAAACTAGATCAAATACAGCACCATGGCTCACCAAAGATACCAAAGCAAAAATCAAAGCTAGAAACAGAGCCTGGGCCAGCTGGTGAACAACCAAAGCCCCACTTGACCATATAAAATATCGTCAACTCAGGAATGATACAAAAAAATCTATTTTACTGGATAAAAAAGCTTCTACCAAAATATCCTACAAAAACACCACAACAACCCTCAAAAGTTCTGGGCAGGCTTAAATCAACTACTTTGTCCAGGTCACTCCACCACCCCAATCCCGGCTAACTACAATAGCTAGCGCCTTTAATAACTTTTTTACTGAAACAAACAAATCCCTAGCAAATCAACTAACCCACTCTAACTTAAACCACATGCCTAATCTACCTAATAACCACCCGGAATTTGGCTTCCAACCAATATCCACTAGTTGTATTAAAACACTTCTAAAAAATCTAAAACCTACCACCCTCACTGCTGACCTCCTCGCTGTAGAGTACCTACAAATAGCTGCAGATGCCATTGCATATCCCATATCTATCCTCATCAACAGTACCTTATCCGAAAATGCTATCCCCTCCCTCTGGAAAATATCCCACGTCATCCCACTCCATAAAGGTGGTAGCTCCTCAGACATATCCAACTATAGACCCATTGCCATTCTTTCCCCACTAGCCAAAATAGTGGAGAAATGTGTACACAAGCAACTAATGCAATACCTTTCACAGAATAACTTACTATCCAACTCCCAGCATGGTTTCAGGCCATACCACAGCACCACCTCAGCCCTCCTTTCCTTTACTGCTGCCATAAACCAAAACAGGAATGACAATAGGCTAACCTCCACCCTCTTTCTTGACCTATCAAAAGCCTTTGACATGGTCAACCACGAACCTCTCATTCTTTCACTAAAATCTATTTCCCTCAACAAGCCTGCTATCCAGTGGTTCCAGTCTTACCTAACTGGTAGACAGCAGGCGGTACTATGGCAGGGCAAACTCTACAGCCAGTTACCTCTCACACTTGGTGTCCCTCAAGGGTCCATACTAGGTCCACTACTCTTCTCTATTTTTATTAACAACCTCCACGCTGCTATCCCTAAAGCCACCTGCATCCAATACGCAGATGATTCCACTCTCATCTGCTCAGCCACTTCCCCATCCGACTTGCAAATCTTAACCCAAAATACATTTAACACTATCGAGAACTGGCTCACCAATCAACGCCTACTTCTGAACCCCAATAAAATTAAACTTCCACTCTTCTCTCCCACTAGTAGATCCACCACACTTTCATTCTCTGTCACATCTAACAATAGTGCCACTATTTCCCCAGATAATCACACCAAACTGCTAGGGATTATCATAGACAATAATCTCAAATTTGACCTACAGGTCAACAAAACCATACAGACCATCAATAAGAAGCTTGGATCACTGTATAGAAACAAGACATTTTTAACCCCATTGGCTAGGACTGCAATCGCCCGATCACACCTACTCTCTACTCTCTTATATGCCTCGCCTGTACTCTCAAACCTCAACAAATCTGAACTAGGTAAGCTGTCCCACAGCTACAATCATATTGCCAGATTCGCCACTGGCTCCACCTATAGAACTCACCACTGCCAGAACCTTAAACAATTAGAGTGGCTAGAACTGCCCAACTTAACTCAAGTCAATCAACTCTTAATAGCGCACAAAATTTTGAACCACCCTGAGGATACCCCCTCACTTAAAAATAAGCCATAAAGCAATCTAAGATACCTACGGTCAGCCGATAAACTACTGGTCCAAACCCACAAAGCTAATAACTCTGCTGGAGAATCCATGTTTGCCAACTTCATTGGCAAAACCTGGAATTTGTTGCCAAACTATATAACCCTACAATCCTCCAAAAGTCTATTCAAGAAAACCTCAAACAGTATCTCAAAGTGAATTGGCTATGCCCATGTACCAACCCTGATTAAGTTATAAACTAAAAGCATATTCTGCAATTATCATAACTTGTAACTACATCACCAAGCTCAGCTTCCAATCTGATGTCTCTTACTTTTAATTGTCTGTCCATGACAATTGTGAGTCTCTACTAGGGAACACTACTAACCCATTGTATATAATCACTTTGTTTTTATAACTGTTTGCTAACTTCTGTGTAATCTATGTGTTTGTCTTTGTGGAGCTTTTCAACCCGGGCCTCCGCTGAAAATGGACATGTATCCAGTCAGACTATCACAGTAAACAAATGTAAAATAAATAAATATTTCTTTAACGTCTACAGTACTAATTCTCTTTTCTACTATTCCGCTTTGTTTTCCTATTTTTTGTATTGCAACATTTTGCGTATCTGGATGTTTTTGGATGAATTTCTCTGCAAATATCTTTGTTGCTGCTCTTTTTGTATTAATTAGTTTTGTTTTCTCTTTTTTTAATTTCTCCAAATCTTTTGGTTTCTAATACCATGACAGGAATGGACCTAATTCCTGAGTTAAAGTATGATTAAGTTCATGAAATTAGTATTGTTTCAGTCTTTGATGTCAGCCTAAAGTGCTCTTTGCAGCACCCCCAATGTGGCCAGTAATGACTCCTGCAATTCATATGGAGTTACAGGTATTGGTAACATATCTAAATGCAATTGTAGACTCTTTTTTATAAGACTCATTGCTCCTACTACTATTGTAACTGTCTGGGTATCTTTCTTCCACATTGCTCTGATTTCTGCCTGCAGATCCTGATATTTTATGACTTTGTGTCTCTTTGTATGCAACACACTGTAGTCACTGGGTGTGGTGATTTCAGTAATCAATGCTACTTTTGTCTTCTTTTCATGGACCACTATATCCAGTTTTCTAGCATCTATCTTTTGAACTGTTGGTAATGGGTGATCGCATGTGATGTAGACTTCATCATTTTCTATTATGCTTTGTGGTTCACGTTTCCAATGTTTTTCAGCCACTTTAATGCCATAATGTTTGCACAAACCCCAGGGAAACAGTCTTGCCACATTTTCTATGCCTTTCAGTATACAATCATTCTGCCATTAGCATGTCACAACCAGCAATGAGGTATGCAACTGTTTCCAATTTGGTTTTACAAAACCTACAATTGTTGGTTTCTCCCACATGTTCGATGGACTTTATAAACCAGCGTATATGCATCCCACTATCTCGGGCTGCCAATCTTAACCTTTCATCTCTTGGTTTGAGTTTGCCTTTCCTTAACCATCCCTGCATTCATTCCTGACCAACATGAGGTTCTTCCAGAAGTTTTCTATACTTGCAACTATATCTATGCATTTCCATATTTCTTGCCTTCTCATCTGGTTCTTCACCTTATATTATTTATTTTGTTTTTTGGCAGATTTGGTTGCTGCCTGATTTTGATCTTCTTCTGATTTGATTTGAATTCCTGCTTGACGCCGATATGCTTCTGCTAGATTAAGCAGAAATGTCATCTTAGATTTATTCACCTCATGTTTTAAAACTTTTACTATATTTGAATCTTGTGAGGTCAGCAGATATGTGTGGAGTCCCATGATTACAGATCTATACATTTAATCAATTTCAAGGAGGACCATCCATCCTTTGGAACGGGGAATATATACTCTTGGTATGCACCGATTTTTATAAATCATTTGGTGAGCATGAAGCATCCGTCTTGTTTTCCTATCTAATCTATCCAACGTGTTTTGGGGCCAGTCAATCACTCCAAAATGGTATTTTAGGACAGGAAGAGAAAATTAGTTTATAGCTTGGATTTTGTTCCTAGATGTCAGTGCTATTTTCAGGATTAATTTAAGTCTTCTAAAGTATTCCTTACTAAGTTTTTTCACATTTGCTCATGTTTTATTGTTGATCCTTCATCAATTCCCAAATATTTATACACTCCTTCTAGTTCAAGTTCTTTTATATCACATTCTTGTCCCAAACTGATGTTTTCCTGCTTTAAAGGTTGCTTTTGCACATTTATTAAGACCAAATAACATTCTTATATCATCTGAAAAAGTTTTGATAACTTGCAGTTGTACTTTCAGTTCCTTGTCTAGTGAGCTATACAGTTTTAAATCATCGACAAAGAGAAGATGAGAAGTTTTTGTACTTTGTTGTTTTCTAGGAGCCAAAGTATAGCCAGGGCCTTAGTTGTTAAGTAGGCAACTTAATGGGTTAAGGGCAAGGCAGAATAGCAGCAGTGATAGAGAGTCACCCTGCAATATCCCCCTTTGAAATTTTATCCCTGAGAAAAAAATTTCCTTTATCATGGCTTAATTGCAAAGTGGTCTGCCACTGTTACATGGTTACTATAATGTAGTCTATCAGTGGAGGGTGTATCTTACACATTACATTTTTAAGCACTTTTTATCCATGAATGTGAGATACTATCAAATGCTTTTTTGTAGTCAACCCATACCATACTTAGATTCTTCCCCTTTTCACAGTTCTCCACTATGACTTTATTTAACATCAAATTATCCTTTGTTCCATATGACTTTCTTTTATAGCCCTTTTTCTCTACTGCCATAACTGAGTTTTCTTTTAAATGACTATAAACTATGTTGGCATCAATTCCCATGTACAGCTTATACGTTGTCCGAAGGCAAGGTATTGGTCTATAATTTTTAACGTAGCTTACAGGTTCACTCTTAAGTAGAAGCATTGTTTTCCCTGTTGTTAGCCAGGTTGGTGTCTGTTCAGGGTGTGCATATAAATAATTTTTACTCATAGCTAAATCTTTGTGCAAAGATGTTAATACTTTTAACCAGAAGTTAGGCACTACATCTGGGCCTGGGGTTTTCCAATTAGAGGCTTTTCTTAACTTTGCTTCAATCTCTCTGGCTGTTACTTTATCCCATTTCATATATTGTACCTTTAAACTTCTTATTCTTTCTTTTACTTCTTCTATTCATTTAGCATCTTTGTTATGTTCCACAGGATATTCATAGATACCTCTCCAAAATGTATCTATTTCTTCTTTTACTGGTGGTCTTTTAATTCCTTTTACCTTGTTTCCCAATTATCTATAAAACTTTTTTGTGTCATCAATAAAGTGCTTATTTTGTACTTTATATTTACCTGCATATCTTCTAAGTTTTTTTCTCCTGTGCTGAGATTTTTAGTTTGTTATTTGCGATAGTGCATTATAGATCCTGGTCTGTTCTAATACTGTGTGTTGCTTTTATCAGGTCTATCTTTCTTTGTATTTTTGTTGATCTGTTCCCTCTTCTATACTCTTCTAACAGTGACACTTCTTGTCTTAATTGCTTTATAGTTTTCTCCATTCGATACTTCCATGATGGCATTCAATTTCTCCCCTTCCTTTCTTCACTACCGTGTGTTCTTGAGGTAAAACTTTTATCAGTTATTAATATAGCTGCACAGTAATATATCTTGTTTACTTCTGTTATATCGCATAGATATCTATGGACAGTCCTAATTACCATGTTCACTTGTTTTATCAGACTTCTGACTTTTGGGATTTTATTAACCTTCTGCTGTCTGTTTCTTTCATTGATCTTAATATACCTATCTATCTCTAATATATCTATTTAGCTATCTCTATTAAATCAAGCAACTCTTCTCTTAGCTCATTTTCTTCTAAACTGAGGGCACATTTTCGTTTTTCATTTCCTGCAGGCATTCTGTAGAAAGTTCTATTGCATCTTCCTGAGGCAAATTCTCTTCAGTTTCATACTGTGGCATCCATTGCTCTGTCATATAGGAACTCACTGGCCTATCACTTCTCAGTATTGACTACATCAGTTTCTACAGTTTCCTGTTCCTTGCTTTGCTCTCCAGCTTCAAGTGAACATTAATGCTGGTTTCCTGTGGAAGGCTCCAAAATATCTTTGTTTGGCACCTGACCAATTGCTTCCCATTCCACTGGTTTCCCGTTCATTTGGATATCCATTGTTCTATCTCCATTGCTCTGTCCTGTTGTGGTGCTTTATGAATTAGATTTTCTACACTGGATCCTTCAATTTGCAGGTACTCTATAACCTCAGTTCTTATTTCTTTAACTTCTCCATTACTAATCTCGTTTTCTACTTTTCCTCATTGTCTTCTTATTTTTTGTAATGTAAAGTTTCCTTTGCCTGTATTTCTCTTCAAATATCTTTGGTGCTGCTCTTTTTGCATTGGTTAGTTTTGCTTTCTCCTTTTCCTTTTTCTTTATTGCTTTCTCTTATATAGATAGATCAATAGATAGATAGATAGATAGATAGACAGATAGACAGAAAGATATATATCTATAGTTACATAGACATTTATACTATACCTCAAAACTGTCCAGATTTTTGCAGGATGTCCAGATTTTGGGCTCGTATTTTTGGTCTGTTTCTCATAACATTTGTGAATTTCTGGATATTTTGGTAAATCAGTGAAGACTAAATTTACTAAATAATGACAGACATTTGAGTTTCAGATTTCAGATCCTACAGAACATGCACAGTAACACAAGACCTTTAATTCTAAAGCTTTCAAGTTTATAAGAGTAATATTTAAAATTTGTCCATATTTTTGAGGTCCATCCTTGCACTATTCTTGGCTTTGTCCAGATTTTTTGTGATAAGAGGTTGAGAGCTATGATCTATACACACACACACACACACACACACACACACACACATATATATATATATATATATATATATATATATATATATATATGTATATATATGCATATATGGAAAAGTTTTTCTGCATAGCCGCCTATTTTGAGCATTTTCTGGCTTGTTAAACTTGATTTCTGCATTAGTAACTGTATTTTGAGCACAGCCTAGAGCTGTTTACTGCATTTCCTGTTTGCACTTATTTTTAAAATCGTTTTTTTCTCAAAACTTGCATTTTATCTGTCTTTGGCCTAGCACTCTTGTGTGGAGTCATTTACTACACTGTTATAACTTGTTGATACTTGTGAACCTCTGCTATCTCTGAAAAAAAACAAAAAAAACAAAAAAAATCTTGCTTTTTTCCCACTTTTCTGAGATTTAAAAAAGTTCAGTTACAGGCTTGCTGTTCTTAAACTGTTTGTAAGTTTCTGTGAGGCCATTTTTTGCTTGGGCTAAAGGGAAGTCTCTCTGTTGATCAGTGGCAGTGAAAAACATTGAGCAGCCTGCCTGCCCCTGTGGGAGTGGTTACTGACTTGAAACTGTAGTTTTATTGGCTATTTTGGGTCAATTCCAAAACTCCTTCATCTTCATCTCTTAAAACCATCTTTTGCGTGGTTTTGCGCGTTTTTGTGCATAGCGCAACAGCAGGCAGCGCCGCTTAATTGGGTTTAAACTATTCCTTGCTTCACAAAGTCTGCTCTTCTCTTTTTCTTTAGAACTGCTCTATCTCTCAATTTAAATACCATATTCTCATTCTAAGGCCCTTCACTGGTCCAATTAAGTAATCCTACAAGTTAGCACTATTAAACCATAAGCACTTACTCTTATACTCTCTACAATTACCCTGTCCTCTATTGGTCCGTCTTAAATTCAGTTTCCCTATATTACTCTAGCATGTCCAAAGGTCAGTCCATAGTTTCCTCTCCAGTCCAGCTGGTGAATCTGGGAATTTTGAGGCAATGTTACAACTGTCTCATGTACACGGACAACCCTCTCCTCCTCCAAGCAGGTTCAAATATATGTGAGAGATGCAACTATTTAGCCAAACTGGAGGCTGAGCTCTCTCATCTCAAAACTGGTGTAACCAGTCAGGAGGAGAAGGTAACCTCACACAGCACAATTTCAGTATCACATAGTCCGACCACATCAGCGAACCAAACACATAAATACACAAAAACATACTTGGAGGCTCTAAATAAAAATCGACTTAAGCAACAGAGACCCCCAAAGCAGACATCCAAGCAAACGCTACCTCAAAACAAAACACGCACAACACATAACCCACAAAGTCAGTGTGCCAAGCAGCCACAGCCCTTAAGGCTGAATAAGACACCTGATACTCCTGTAATAGGTGACTCAATTGTCAGACACACTGATGTCCCGCTCACCAGGCTGAATAAAGAGAAGGTCACAGTGAGCTGCCTGTCGGATGCTGGATCCGCCACATAACGCAAGCACTCAGGCCACTCCAAAGCAAATACAAATATGACTCAGTCATTGTACATGCTGGTGTGAATGACCTGAGACGTACCTCTCTGGACTACATGAAAAGAGACATAGAGGAGCTCTCTGATCATGTAGCCCAGGCTGGTATGACCCTGACCTTGAGCAGCATCTTACCCTCACCTAGAATGATGCCACAGTACAAAGACAAAATGATCGATTTTAACAATTGGCTAAAATTTTGGTGTCATTCAAAGGGGATCCAGTGTCTGTCAGCCTGGGATGACATGCTCGACAAGCCACATTGCTTCGCTAGGGACAGCTTGCACCTGTCACCACTGGGCTTTCGGATATTGGCAAAGGCTCTTGCCACCCCCGTAGTGCCTTTTTTAGGCAAGGCTCAAAAGTCAAACCCACCCCCCATAGACAGCACAAGGAACAAGAAACTAAGGGTAATGCTGCTAAACGCCAGAAGTCTTAACCTTAAGATGCATGCACTCGAAGCTCTCCTCAGTATGGAGAACATCGATATCTGTGCAGTGTCAGAACCTTGGTTCAAGGCTCAAGAGAGCACCCCAGCACTACCAGGCTATACCTCATATCATGCTTTTCGGCCTCAAAACCCAGACCGAACCACAAAAGGAGGGGGAGTTTCCATATTTATCAAGGATATCCACACCTCCAGGTTAGTGGCATTGCACGAAGTATCGGAGACCATCCAAGTGCAACTAACAGTGGGCAAGACTGCTTTTCAGTTTATAGCATCCTACAGACCACCCTCTCAAAGTCAGGAATCCCACTCGGCTTTCCTGAAAACATTGGAGAACATGAAGATCTCTCCGAACACCATTATATTGGGCGACTTCAACTACCCAAACATTGACTGGGAGGACTACTCAAGCCCCAGCACCTTAGCCCAAAGGTTCCTGGAAATTATAAACTCAAATGCTTTGGAACAACTAGTCACTACTCCCACAATAGGGGACAACATACTAGACCTGATCATTACCAACATGGGGACTCTATGCTTCACACCAGAAGTATATCCCTCATTGGTAAGATCAGACCATAAATTAATTTCACTGGATGTCCACATCTCGACCCCACCCCTAGCCCAGAAAACCACAGTGAAAAACTTCTCAAAAGTGAACTTCTCACTTCTCAAAACCGAAGTGGAATCCTTCAAGGCCCCAGGGCCAGTGGAAACTACAGCCCAAACTGCAGAATCCTATATAAACACATTCTACGGACATCTCCAGGAATGCATGGATCATGCTATCCCAAACAAAACCAAGACCCAATCATCCAAAGGCAGGCGTCCAGTCTGGTGGACCCCTGCCATAAATAAACTGTACAACAGAAGGAGGAAGCCACTACATGATAGAGCAAAATCCCTAATAGGGAAGGCATCTCTGATCAGTACTAGCAAAAAATTACGATCCCTCATAAAATCCTCCAAGGCCAGCTTTGAGAAAAATTGCACAGGACACCAAAGACAATCATAAGGCTTTTTTCAGTTATGTTGGAAACCTGGGATGCAACTCCCAGACTTGTTCTGAGTTGATACTAAACAACAAAAAATACACTGAACCCACAGACATCGCCAATATCCTGGCAGACAGGTTCAGTGCAAACTTCTCCACCCCCTCCCCCCCAAAAGAGCAAGTATCTATCCCAGCAGAGGGCTGCCTTGCAAACATCTCTGATGCTCAGGTGAAGGCTGCCCTCTCCAAAGCAAAAAACACTGCTTCCATGGGACCAGATGGCGTCCCAGGTTGCGTCCTACATGAACTCCAAGAGGAACTAATCCCTCAAATAAAACAGCTATACAATCTCAGCCTCACTACAGGATATGTGCCAACAGAATGGCGTAAAGCAACAGTGGTCCCACTCGACAAAGGTGGAGCCTCTACGGACCCTGGAAACTATCGCCCCATAAGCCTGACTAGCTTAGTCTGCAAGGCTACGGAGAGGAACATCATGGAACTCGAAAACAAAGACATTGGGGACCTACAGACACTAGATCCTACCCAGTTCGGCTTTGTCAAGGGCAGATCCTGCCTTTTGAACCTGGTTGACTTCTTCGAAACAGTCACCAAAGCCATAGATGAAGGGAAGGTAGTCCACACAGCCTATCTGGACCTTGCAAAGGCATTTGACACAATACCACCCCCCCCCCCCAAAAGAGCAAGAATCTATCCCGGCAGAGGGCTGCCTCCCAAACATCTCTGATGCTCAGGTGAAGGCTGCCCTCTCCAAAGCAAAAAAAACACTGCTTCCATGGGACTAGATGGCGTCCCAGGTTGCGTCCTACATGAACTCCAAGAGGAACTAATCCCTCAAATAAAACAGTTATACAATCTCAGCCTCACTACAGGATATGTGCCCACAGAATGGTGTAAAGCAACAGTGGTCCCACTCCACAAAGGTGGAGCCTCTACGGACCCTGGAAACTATCGCCCCATAAGCCTGACTACCTTAGTCTGCAAGGCTATGGAGAGGATCATCATGGAACTTGTAAACAAAGACATTGGGGACCTACAGACACTAGATCCTACCCAGTTCGGCTTTGTCAAGTGCAGATCCTGCCTTTTGAACCTGGTTGACTTCTTCGAAACAGTCACCAAAGCCATAGATGAAGGGAAGGTAGTCCACACAGCCTATCTGGACCTTGCAAAGGCATTTGACACAATACCACACTTGGGCATCATAGATAAGCTATCCAGCTTATATATAAACCCCTATGTCACAAGATGGGT